>NW_027461737.1:122500-354213 GCF_050947455.1 Rhinoderma darwinii
TTTTGTAGATGTGTTCTAGTAGACCTATATATACACTCATCTAGTTCTTGCATGCCATTCAATGACATTTTTATAAACAAGAAAAGATTTGATTTTAAATAAGGGAAAATAAATTTAGAATACATATTACTGACACTTCTCAAAATTTGTAAAACACTTTTTAGGGATCAGGTTTGGTTATAAAACAGCTGGAAACTAACCAAAGAAAAAAAATGAAAATAAGTTGACGAGGTGGCCGAGTGGTTAAGGCGATGGACTGCTAATCCATTGTGCTCTGCATCCCATCCTCGTCGGGTGTTTTTGTAAATGACCCTTATTGTCTTCCAAAGCCCAAGATTGCAGGCAGGGCTAATACTGCCAAAACAGGTTGAAATTTGTTAAGCCGATTAGAGGAGCAGAACTCTAAAAACTTGTGTAAATGATAAACCTTCTAGAAAATGTTTGCATGGAACTATTACTACAAATGTTTTTTTTTGTAGATGTGTTCTAGTAGACCTATGTATACACTCATCTAGTTCTTGCATGCCATTTAATGACATTTTTATAAACAAGAAAATATTTGATTTTAAATAAGGGAAAATAAATTTAGAATACATATTACTGACACTTCTCAAAATTTGTAAAACACTTTTTAGGGATCAGGTTTAGTTATAAAACAGCTGGAAACTAACCAAAGAAAAAAATGAAAATAAGTTGACGAGGTGGCCGAGTGGTTAAGGCGATGGACTGCTAATCCATTGTGCTCTGCATCCCATCCTCGTCGGGTGTTTTTGTAAATGACCCTTATTGTCTTCCAAAGCCCAAGATTGCAGGCAGGGCTAATACTGCCAAAACAGGTTGAAATTTGTTAAGCCGATTAGAGGAGCAGAACTCTAAAAACTTGTGAAACCTTCTAGAAAATGTTTGCATGGAACTATTACTACAAATGTTTTTTTTTGTAGATGTATTCTAGTAGACCTATATATACACTCATCTAGTTCTTGCATGCCATTTAATGACATTTTTATAAACAAGAAAAGATTTGATTTTAAATAAGGGAAAATAAATTTAGAATACATATTACTGACACTTCTCAAAATTTGTAAAACACTTTTTAGGGATCAGGTTTGGTTATAAAACAGCTGGAAACTAACCAAAGAAAAAAATGAAAATAAGTTGATGAGGTGGCCGAGTGGTTAAGGCGATGGACTGCTAATCCATTGTGCTCTGCATCCCATCCTTGTCGGGTGTTTTTGTAAATGACCCTTATTGTCTTCCAAAGCCCAAGATTGCAGGCAGGGCTAATACTGCCAAAACAGGTTGAAATTTGTTAAGCCGATTAGAGGAGCAGAACTCTAAAAACTTGTGTAAATGATAAACCTTCTAGAAAATGTTTGCATGGAACTATTACTACAAATATTTTTTTTGTAGATGTGTTCTAGTAGACCTATGTATACACTCATCTAGTTCTTGCATGCCATTTAATAACATTTTTATAAACAAGAAAAGATTTGATTTTAAATAAGGGAAAATAAATTTAGAATACATATTACTGACACTTCTCAAAATTTGTAAAACACTTTTTAGGGATCAGGTTTGGTTATAAAACAGCTGGAAACTAACCAAAGAAAAAAAATGAAAATAAGTTGACGAGGTGGCCGAGTGGTTAAGGCGATGGACTGCTAATCCATTGTGCACTGCATGCATGGGTTCAAATCCCATCCTCGTTGGTTGTTTTTGTAAATGACCCTTATTGTCTTCCAAAGCCCAAGATTGCAGGCAGGGCTAATACTGCCAAAACAGGTTGAAATTTGTTAAGCCGATTAGAGGAGCAGAACTCTAAAAACTTGTGTAAATGATAAACCTTCTAGAAAATGTTTGCATGGAACTATTACTACAAATGTTTTTTTTTGTAGATGTGTTCTAGTAGACCTATGTATACACTCATCTAGTTCTTGCATGCCATTTAATGACATTTTTATAAACAAGAAAATATTTGATTTTAAATAAGGGAAAATAAATTTAGAATACATATTACTGACACTTCTCAAAATTTGTAAAACACTTTTTAGGGATCAGGTTTAGTTATAAAACAGCTGGAAACTAACCAAAGAAAAAAATGAAAATAAGTTGACGAGGTGGCCGAGTGGTTAAGGCGATGGACTGCTAATCCATTGTGCTCTGCATCCCATCCTCGTCGGGTGTTTTTGTAAATGACCCTTATTGTCTTCCAAAGCCCAAGATTGCAGGCAGGGCTAATACTGCCAAAACAGGTTGAAATTTGTTAAGCCGATTAGAGGAGCAGAACTCTAAAAACTTGTGAAACCTTCTAGAAAATGTTTGCATGGAACTATTACTACAAATGTTTTTTTTTGTAGATGTGTTCTAGTAGACCTATATATACACTCATCTAGTTCTTGCATGCCATTTAATGACATTTTTATAAACAAGAAAAGATTTGATTTTAAATAAGGGAAAATAAATTTAGAATACATATTACTGACACTTCTCAAAATTTGTAAAACACTTTTTAGGGATCAGGTTTGGTTATAAAACAGCTGGAAACTAACCAAAGAAAAAAAATGAAAATAAGTTGACGAGGTGGCCGAGTGGTTAAGGCGATGGACTGCTAATCCATTGTGCTCTGCATCCCATCCTCGTCGGGTGTTTTTGTAAATGACCCTTATTGTCTTCCAAAGCCCAAGATTGCAGGCAGGGCTAATACTGCCAAAACAGGTTGAAATTTGTTAAGCCGATTAGAGGAGCAGAACTCTAAAAACTTGTGTAAATGATAAACCTTCTAGAAAATGTTTGCATGGAACTATTACTACAAATATTTTTTTTGTAGATGTGTTCTAGTAGACCTATGTATACACTCATCTAGTTCTTGCATGCCATTTAATAACATTTTTATAAACAAGAAAAGATTTGATTTTAAATAAGGGAAAATAAATTTAGAATACATATTACTGACACTTCTCAAAATTTGTAAAACACTTTTTAGGGATCAGGTTTGGTTATAAAACAGCTGGAAACTAACCAAAGAAAAAAAATGAAAATAAGTTGACGAGGTGGCCGAGTGGTTAAGGCGATGGACTGCTAATCCATTGTGCTCTGCATCCCATCCTCGTCGGGTGTTTTTGTAAATGACCCTTATTGTCTTCCAAAGCCCAAGATTGCAGGCAGGGCTAATACTGCCAAAACAGGTTGAAATTTGTTAAGCCGATTAGAGGAGCAGAACTCTAAAAACTTGTGTAAATGATAAACCTTCTAGAAAATGTTTGCATGGAACTATTACTACAAATGTTTTTTTTTGTAGATGTGTTCTAGTAGACCTATGTATACACTCATCTAGTTCTTGCATGCCATTTAATGACATTTTTATAAACAAGAAAATATTTGATTTTAAATAAGGGAAAATAAATTTAGAATACATATTACTGACACTTCTCAAAATTTGTAAAACACTTTTTAGGGATCAGGTTTGGTTATAAAACAGCTGGAAACTAACCAAAGAAAAAAATGAAAATAAGTTGACGAGGTGGCCGAGTGGTTAAGGCGATGGACTGCTAATCCATTGTGCTCTGCATCCCATCCTCGTCGGGTGTTTTTGTAAATGACCCTTATTGTCTTCCAAAGCCCAAGATTGCAGGCAGGGCTAATACTGCCAAAACAGGTTGAAATTTGTTAAGCCGATTAGAGGAGCAGAACTCTAAAAACTTGTGAAACCTTCTAGAAAATGTTTGCATGGAACTATTACTACAAATGTTTTTTTTTGTAGATGTGTTCTAGTAGACCTATATATACACTCATCTAGTTCTTGCATGCCATTTAATGACATTTTTATAAACAAGAAAAGATTTGATTTTAAATAAGGGAAAATAAATTTAGAATACATATTACTGACACTTCTCAAAATTTGTAAAACACTTTTTAGGGATCAGGTTTGGTTATAAAACAGCTGGAAACTAACCAAAGAAAAAAAATGAAAATAAGTTGACGAGGTGGCCGAGTGGTTAAGGCGATAGACTGCTAATCCATTGTGCTCTGCATGCATGGGTTCAAATCCCATCCTCGTTGGGTGTTTTTGTAAATGACCATTATTGTCTTCCAAAGCCCAAGATTGCAGGCAGGGCTAATACTGCCAAAACAGGTTGAAATTTGTTAAGCCGATTAGAGGAGCAGAACTCTAAAAACTTGTGAAACCTTCTAGAAAATGTTTGCATGGAACTATTACTACAAATGTTTTTTTTTGTAGATGTGTTCTAGTAGACCTATATATACACTCATCTAGTTCTTGCATGCCATTCAATGACATTTTTATAAACAAGAAAAGATTTGATTTTAAATAAGGGAAAATAAATTTAGAATACATATTACTGACACTTCTCAAAATTTGTAAAACACTTTTTAGGGATCAGGTTTGGTTATAAAACAGCTGGAAACTAACCAAAGAAAAAAAATGAAAATAAGTTGACGAGGTGGCCGAGTGGTTAAGGCGATGGACTGCTAATCCATTGTGCTCTGCATCCCATCCTCGTCGGGTGTTTTTGTAAATGACCCTTATTGTCTTCCAAAGCCCAAGATTGCAGGCAGGGCTAATACTGCCAAAACAGGTTGAAATTTGTTAAGCCGATTAGAGGACCAGAACTCTAAAAACTTGTGTAAATGATAAACCTTCTAGAAAATGTTTGCATGGAACTATTACTACAAATGTTTTTTTTTGTAGATGTGTTCTAGTAGACCTATGTATACACTCATCTAGTTCTTGCATGCCATTTAATGACATTTTTATAAACAAGAAAATATTTGATTTTAAATAAGGGAAAATAAATTTAGAATACATATTACTGACACTTCTCAAAATTTGTAAAACACTTTTTAGGGATCAGGTTTGGTTATAAAACAGCTGGAAACTAACCAAAGAAAAAAATGAAAATAAGTTGACGAGGTGGCCGAGTGGTTAAGGCGATGGACTGCTAATCCATTGTGCTCTGCATCCCATCCTCGTCGGGTGTTTTTGTAAATGACCCTTATTGTCTTCCAAAGCCCAAGATTGCAGGCAGGGCTAATACTGCCAAAACAGGTTGAAATTTGTTAAGCCGATTAGAGGAGCAGAACTCTAAAAACTTGTGAAACCTTCTAGAAAATGTTTGCATGGAACTATTACTACAAATGTTTTTTTTTGTAGATGTGTTCTAGTAGACCTATATATACACTCATCTAGTTCTTGCATGCCATTTAATGACATTTTTATAAACAAGAAAAGATTTGATTTTAAATAAGGGAAAATAAATTTAGAATACATATTACTGACACTTCTCAAAATTTGTAAAACACTTTTTAGGGATCAGGTTTGGTTATAAAACAGCTGGAAACTAACCAAAGAAAAAAATGAAAATAAGTTGACGAGGTGGCCGAGTGGTTAAGGCGATGGACTGCTAATCCATTGTGCTCTGCATCCCATCCTGCAGTACCAGGATTATTATCTGTCTTACAAGCAGATACATTTAGAAAAATGCTAATTTTCTCTACAATTTTCTCTACGATTCGGATTGTATCGACCACATTTTACCACTTACATAAAGTACAATGTGTCACAAGAAAACAATCTCAGAATGCTTGGATAAATAAAAGAATTCCAAAGTTATTACCACATAAAGAGAAGACAATATGTCATTGCCATATTTATTCATTTTCCTATCATAGGGGGGCACACTAATCTGTATTAGAGTTGTTGAATGGTCTCAGTGGTGTCAGATTAATAGTGAATAACGAGCACAGGGATGTGGGGGCATAGCATAGTTACCAAAACAAAGACCACTCTCCGCATCGGACACGCCATACAGACCCATTCCACATATATGCCATTTACACAATGCACTCAGGCCACACATGCGCCGCCGCTAGGCCTGCTCCACGCAACTCACACAGCCCTGGTATCAGCAGGTCCTCGTTAGTATAGTGGAGAGTATCCCCGCCTGTCACGCGGGAGACCGGGGTTCGATTCCCCGACGGGGAGAATTGTCACTTTTAGACACATCAATAACCAGAATTATAAAACAAGACTCTTTCTTTTCACTTTGGGCGGTGTAATGTTTTCTATATGACGCTGTCCAATCAGCTTCTGCCCCTTCTGTCCAATCAGCTTCTGCCCCTTCCCTGTCCAGCAACACAGTGTGATCTTATAGTATACAGATTTCATTCCCAATTCTGTATTCAACTGGCTATATCTCAGGCTCTGTCACAGCTAGAACTGTGATTCTACTGTCATATGAAAGATTGGAATCTCCCCTTTCATATGCCACCAGAACCGCGGTTCTAGGTCGTCCACAGCCCGAGATATGGCTGTTTGAATGGATCCCCCTTCCCTCTAGACTGTCTCCTAATGCTGTGAAACAGCATCCTGCTGATAGGACAGAGTCAGAGGCTGGGAGGAAGCCCCACCTCAGGAGAATCGCTGCTGTTACCTCCCAGTTGTCTTATAAATCCTCATTTACATATTTAGAAAAAAGCTCATAACTTTTGAAATAATAAACGTTTTGGGACACAATTTTCACTAGTATTATCAGTGTGACAGCGCCTATCAAATTAGCTAGGAGATAGGGAAGTACAAGTGACAGAGCCTCTTTAAATAGGACGAAATTGCAGTACCAGGATTATTATCTGTCTTACAAGCAGATACATTTAGAAAAATGCTAATTTTCTCTACAATTTTCTCTACGATTCGGATTGTATCGACCACATTTTACCACTTACATAAAGTACAATGTGTCACAAGAAAACAATCTCAGAATGCTTGGATAAATAAAAGAATTCCAAAGTTATTACCACATAAAGAGAAGACAATATGTCATTGCCATATTTATTCATTTTCCTATCATAGGGGGGCACACTAATCTGTATTAGAGTTGTTGAATGGTCTCAGTGGTGTCAGATTAATAGTGAATAACGAGCACAGGGATGTGGGGGCATAGCATAGTTACCAAAACAAAGACCACTCTCCGCATCGGACACGCCATACAGACCCATTCCACATATATGCCATTTACACAATGCACTCAGGCCACACATGCGCCGCCGCTAGGCCTGCTCCACGCAACTCACACAGCCCTGGTATCAGCAGGTCCTCGTTAGTATAGTGGAGAGTATCCTCGCCTGTCATGCGGGGGACCGGGGTTCGATTCCCCGACGGGGAGAATTGTCACTTTTAGACACATCAATAACCAGAATTATAAAACAAGACTCTTTCTTTTCACTTTGGGCGGTGTAATGTTTTCTGTATGACGCTGTCCAATCAGCTTCTGCCCCTTCCCTGTCCAGCAACACAGTGTGATCTTATAGTATACAGCTTTCATTCCCAATTCTGTATTCAACTGGCTATATCTCAGGCTCTGTCACAGCTAGAACTGTGATTCTACTGTCATATGAAAGATTGGAATCTCCCCTTTCATATGCCACCAGAACCGCGGTTCTAGGTCGTCCACAGCCCGAGATATGCCTGTTTGAATGGATCCCCCTTCCCTCTAGACTGTCTCCTAATGCTGTGAAACAGCATCCTGCTGATAGGACAGAGTCAGAGGCTGGGAGGAAGCCCCACCTCAGGAGAATCGCTGCTGTTACCTCCCAGTTGTCTTATAAATCCTCATTTACATATTTAGAAAAAAGCTCATAACTTTTGAAATAATAAACGTTTTGGGACACAATTTTCACTAGTATTATCAGTGTGACAGCGCCTATCAAATTAGCTAGGAGATAGGGAAGTACAAGTGACAGAGCCTCTTTAAATAGGACGAAATTGCAGTACCAGGATTATTATCTGTCTTACAAGCAGATACATTTAGAAAAATGCTAATTTTCTCTACAATTTTCTCTACGATTCGGATTGTATCGACCACATTTTACCACTTACATAAAGTACAATGTGTCACAAGAAAACAATCTCAGAATGCTTGGATAAATAAAAGAATTCCAAAGTTATTACCACATAAAGAGAAGACAATATGTCATTGCCATATTTATTCATTTTCCTATCATAGGGGGGCACACTAATCTGTATTAGAGTTGTTGAATGGTCTCAGTGGTGTCAGATTAATAGTGAATAACGAGCACAGGGATGTGGGGGCATAGCATAGTTACCAAAACAAAGACCACTCTCCGCATCGGACACGCCATACAGACCCATTCCACATATATGCCATTTACACAATGCACTCAGGCCACACATGCGCCGCCGCTAGGCCTGCTCCACGCAACTCACACAGCCCTGGTATCAGCAGGTCCTCGTTAGTATAGTGGAGAGTATCCTCGCCTGTCATGCGGGGGACCGGGGTTCGATTCCCCGACGGGGAGAATTGTCACTTTTAGACACATCAATAACCAGAATTATAAAACAAGACTCTTTCTTTTCACTTTGGGCGGTGTAATGTTTTCTGTATGACGCTGTCCAATCAGCTTCTGCCCCTTCCCTGTCCAGCAACACAGTGTGATCTTATAGTATACAGCTTTCATTCCCAATTCTGTATTCAACTGGCTATATCTCAGGCTCTGTCACAGCTAGAACTGTGATTCTACTGTCATATGAAAGATTGGAATCTCCCCTTTCATATGCCACCAGAACCGCGGTTCTAGGTCGTCCACAGCCCGAGATATGGCTGTTTGAATGGATCCCCCTTCCCTCTAGACTGTCTCCTAATGCTGTGAAACAGCATCCTGCTGATAGGACAGAGTCAGAGGCTGGGAGGAAGCCCCACCTCAGGAGAATCGCTGCTGTTACCTCCCAGTTGTCTTATAAATCCTCATTTACATATTTAGAAAAAAGCTCATTACTTTTGAAATAATAAACGTTTTGGGACACAATTTTCACTAGTATTATCAGTGTGACAGCGCCTATCAAATTAGCTAGGAGATAGGGAAGTACAAGTGACAGAGCCTCTTTAAATAGGACGAAATTGCAGTACCAGGATTATTATCTGTCTTACAAGCAGATACATTTAGAAAAATGCTAATTTTCTCTACAATTTTCTCTACGATTCGGATTGTATCGACCACATTTTACCACTTACATAAAGTACAATGTGTCACAAGAAAACAATCTCAGAATGCTTGGATAAATAAAAGAATTCCAAAGTTATTACCACATAAAGAGAAGACAATATGTCATTGCCATATTTATTCATTTTCCTATCATAGGGGGGCACACTAATCTGTATTAGAGTTGTTGAATGGTCTCAGTGGTGTCAGATTAATAGTGAATAACGAGCACAGGGATGTGGGGGCATAGCATAGTTACCAAAACAAAGACCACTCTCCGCATCGGACACGCCATACAGACCCATTCCACATATATGCCATTTACACAATGCACTCAGGCCACACATGCGCCGCCGCTAGGCCTGCTCCACGCAACTCACACAGCCCTGGTATCAGCAGGTCCTCGTTAGTATAGTGGAGAGTATCCTCGCCTGTCATGCGGGGGACCGGGGTTCGATTCCCCGACGGGGAGAATTGTCACTTTTAGACACATCAATAACCAGAATTATAAAACAAGACTCTTTCTTTTCACTTTGGGCGGTGTAATGTTTTCTGTATGACGCTGTCCAATCAGCTTCTGCCCCTTCCCTGTCCAGCAACACAGTGTGATCTTATAGTATACAGCTTTCATTCCCAATTCTGTATTCAACTGGCTATATCTCAGGCTCTGTCACAGCTAGAACTGTGATTCTACTGTCATATGAAAGATTGGAATCTCCCCTTTCATATGCCACCAGAACCGCGGTTCTAGGTCGTCCACAGCCCGAGATATGGCTGTTTGAATGGATCCCCCTTCCCTCTAGACTGTCTCCTAATGCTGTGAAACAGCATCCTGCTGATAGGACAGAGTCAGAGGCTGGGAGGAAGCCCCACCTCAGGAGAATCGCTGCTGTTACCTCCCAGTTGTCTTATAAATCCTCATTTACATATTTAGAAAAAAGCTCATTACTTTTGAAATAATAAACGTTTTGGGACACAATTTTCACTAGTATTATCAGTGTGACAGCGCCTATCAAATTAGCTAGGAGATAGGGAAGTACAAGTGACAGAGCCTCTTTAAATAGGACGAAATTGCAGTACCAGGATTATTATCTGTCTTACAAGCAGATACATTTAGAAAAATGCTAATTTTCTCTACAATTTTCTCTACGATTCGGATTGTATCGACCACATTTTACCACTTACATAAAGTACAATGTGTCACAAGAAAACAATCTCAGAATGCTTGGATAAATAAAAGAATTCCAAAGTTATTACCACATAAAGAGAAGACAATATGTCATTGCCATATTTATTCATTTTCCTATCATAGGGGGGCACACTAATCTGTATTAGAGTTGTTGAATGGTCTCAGTGGTGTCAGATTAATAGTGAATAACGAGCACAGGGATGTGGGGGCATAGCATAGTTACCAAAACAAAGACCACTCTCCGCATCGGACACGCCATACAGACCCATTCCACATATATGCCATTTACACAATGCACTCAGGCCACACATGCGCCGCCGCTAGGCCTGCTCCACGCAACTCACACAGCCCTGGTATCAGCAGGTCCTCGTTAGTATAGTGGAGAGTATCCCCGCCTGTCATGCGGGAGACCGGGGTTCGATTCCCCGACGGGGAGAATTGTCACTTTTAGACACATCAATAACCAGAATTATAAAACAAGACTCTTTCTTTTCACTTTGGGCGGTGTAATGTTTTCTGTATGACGCTGTCCAATCAGCTTCTGCCCCTTCCCTGTCCAGCAACACAGTGTGATCTTATAGTATACAGCTTTCATTCCCAATTCTGTATTCAACTGGCTATATCTCAGGCTCTGTCACAGCTAGAACTGTGATTCTACTGTCATATGAAAGATTGGAATCTCCCCTTTCATATGCCACCAGAACCGCGGTTCTAGGTCGTCCACAGCCCGAGATATGGCTGTTTGAATGGATCCCCCTTCCCTCTAGACTGTCTCCTAATGCTGTGAAACAGCATCCTGCTGATAGGACAGAGTCAGAGGCTGGGAGGAAGCCCCACCTCAGGAGAATCGCTGCTGTTACCTCCCAGTTGTCTTATAAATCCTCATTTACATATTTAGAAAAAAGCTCATTACTTTTGAAATAATAAACGTTTTGGGACACAATTTTCACTAGTATTATCAGTGTGACAGCGCCTATCAAATTAGCTAGGAGATAGGGAAGTACAAGTGACAGAGCCTCTTTAAATAGGACGAAATTGCAGTACCAGGATTATTATCTGTCTTACAAGCAGATACATTTAGAAAAATGCTAATTTTCTCTACAATTTTCTCTACGATTCGGATTGTATCGACCACATTTTACCACTTACATAAAGTACAATGTGTCACAAGAAAACAATCTCAGAATGCTTGGATAAATAAAAGAATTCCAAAGTTATTACCACATAAAGAGAAGACAATATGTCATTGCCATATTTATTCATTTTCCTATCATAGGGGGGCACACTAATCTGTATTAGAGTTGTTGAATGGTCTCAGTGGTGTCAGATTAATAGTGAATAACGAGCACAGGGATGTGGGGGCATAGCATAGTTACCAAAACAAAGACCACTCTCCGCATCGGACACGCCATACAGACCCATTCCACATATATGCCATTTACACAATGCACTCAGGCCACACATGCGCCGCCGCTAGGCCTGCTCCACGCAACTCACACAGCCCTGGTATCAGCAGGTCCTCGTTAGTATAGTGGAGAGTATCCCCGCCTGTCATGCGGGAGACCGGGGTTCGATTCCCCGACGGGGAGAATTGTCACTTTTAGACACATCAATAACCAGAATTATAAAACAAGACTCTTTCTTTTCACTTTGGGCGGTGTAATGTTTTCTGTATGACGCTGTCCAATCAGCTTCTGCCCCTTCCCTGTCCAGCAACACAGTGTGATCTTATAGTATACAGCTTTCATTCCCAATTCTGTATTCAACTGGCTATATCTCAGGCTCTGTCACAGCTAGAACTGTGATTCTACTGTCATATGAAAGATTGGAATCTCCCCTTTCATATGCCACCAGAACCGCGGTTCTAGGTCGTCCACAGCCCGAGATATGGCTGTTTGAATGGATCCCCCTTCCCTCTAGACTGTCTCCTAATGCTGTGAAACAGCATCCTGCTGATAGGACAGAGTCAGAGGCTGGGAGGAAGCCCCACCTCAGGAGAATCGCTGCTGTTACCTCCCAGTTGTCTTATAAATCCTCATTTACATATTTAGAAAAAAGCTCATTACTTTTGAAATAATAAACGTTTTGGGACACAATTTTCACTAGTATTATCAGTGTGACAGCGCCTATCAAATTAGCTAGGAGATAGGGAAGTACAAGTGACAGAGCCTCTTTAAATAGGACGAAATTGCAGTACCAGGATTATTATCTGTCTTACAAGCAGATACATTTAGAAAAATGCTAATTTTCTCTACAATTTTCTCTACGATTCGGATTGTATCGACCACATTTTACCACTTACATAAAGTACAATGTGTCACAAGAAAACAATCTCAGAATGCTTGGATAAATAAAAGAATTCCAAAGTTATTACCACATAAAGAGAAGACAATATGTCATTGCC
Source organism: Rhinoderma darwinii (assembly GCF_050947455.1). Lineage (NCBI taxonomy): Eukaryota > Metazoa > Chordata > Amphibia > Anura > Rhinodermatidae > Rhinoderma > Rhinoderma darwinii. The sequence continues at coordinate 135,106 of NW_027461737.1, forward strand.
ATATTTATTCATTTTCCTATCATAGGGGGGCACACTAATCTGTATTAGAGTTGTTGAATGGTCTCAGTGGTGTCAGATTAATAGTGAATAACGAGCACAGGGATGTGGGGGCATAGCATAGTTACCAAAACAAAGACCACTCTCCGCATCGGACACGCCATACAGACCCATTCCACATATATGCCATTTACACAATGCACTCAGGCCACACATGCGCCGCCGCTAGGCCTGCTCCACGCAACTCACACAGCCCTGGTATCAGCAGGTCCTCGTTAGTATAGTGGAGAGTATCCCCGCCTGTCATGCGGGAGACCGGGGTTCGATTCCCCGACGGGGAGAATTATCACTTTTAGACACATCAATAACCAGAATTATAAAACAAGACTCTTTCTTTTCACTTTGGGCGGTGTAATGTTTTCTATATGACGCTGTCCAATCAGCTTCTGCCCCTTCCCTGTCCAGCAACACAGTGTGATCTTATAGTATACAGCTTTCATTCCCAATTCTGTATTCAACTGGCTATATCTCAGGCTCTGTCACAGCTAGAACTGTGATTCTACTGTCATATGAAAGATTGGAATCTCCCCTTTCATATGCCACCAGAACCGCGGTTCTAGGTCGTCCACAGCCCGAGATATGGCTGTTTGAATGGATCCCCCTTCCCTCTAGACTGTCTCCTAATGCTGTGAAACAGCATCCTGCTGATAGGACAGAGTCAGAGGCTGGGAGGAAGCCCCACCTCAGGAGAATCGCTGCTGTTACCTCCCAGTTGTCTTATAAATCCTCATTTACATATTTAGAAAAAAGCTCATTACTTTTGAAATAATAAACGTTTTGGGACACAATTTTCACTAGTATTATCAGTGTGACAGCGCCTATCAAATTAGCTAGGAGATAGGGAAGTACAAGTGACAGAGCCTCTTTAAATAGGACGAAATTGCAGTACCAGGATTATTATCTGTCTTACAAGCAGATACATTTAGAAAAATGCTAATTTTCTCTACAATTTTCTCTACGATTCGGATTGTATCGACCACATTTTACCACTTACATAAAGTACAATGTGTCACAAGAAAACAATCTCAGAATGCTTGGATAAATAAAAGAATTCCAAAGTTATTACCACATAAAGAGAAGACAATATGTCATTGCCATATTTATTCATTTTCCTATCATAGGGGGGCACACTAATCTGTATTAGAGTTGTTGAATGGTCTCAGTGGTGTCAGATTAATAGTGAATAACGAGCACAGGGATGTGGGGGCATAGCATAGTTACCAAAACAAAGACCACTCTCCGCATCGGACACGCCATACAGACCCATTCCACATATATGCCATTTACACAATGCACTCAGGCCACACATGCGCCGCCGCTAGGCCTGCTCCACGCAACTCACACAGCCCTGGTATCAGCAGGTCCTCGTTAGTATAGTGGAGAGTATCCCCGCCTGTCATGCGGGAGACCGGGGTTCGATTCCCCGACGGGGAGAATTGTCACTTTTAGACACATCAATAACCAGAATTATAAAACAAGACTCTTTCTTTTCACTTTGGGCGGTGTAATGTTTTCTGTATGACGCTGTCCAATCAGCTTCTGCCCCTTCCCTGTCCAGCAACACAGTGTGATCTTATAGTATACAGCTTTCATTCCCAATTCTGTATTCAACTGGCTATATCTCAGGCTCTGTCACAGCTAGAACTGTGATTCTACTGTCATATGAAAGATTGGAATCTCCCCTTTCATATGCCACCAGAACCGCGGTTCTAGGTCGTCCACAGCCCGAGATATGGCTGTTTGAATGGATCCCCCTTCCCTCTAGACTGTCTCCTAATGCTGTGAAACAGCATCCTGCTGATAGGACAGAGTCAGAGGCTGGGAGGAAGCCCCACCTCAGGAGAATCGCTGCTGTTACCTCCCAGTTGTCTTATAAATCCTCATTTACATATTTAGAAAAAAGCTCATAACTTTTGAAATAATAAACGTTTTGGGACACAATTTTCACTAGTATTATCAGTGTGACAGCGCCTATCAAATTAGCTAGGAGATAGGGAAGTACAAGTGACAGAGCCTCTTTAAATAGGACGAAATTGCAGTACCAGGATTATTATCTGTCTTACAAGCAGATACATTTAGAAAAATGCTAATTTTCTCTACAATTTTCTCTACGATTCGGATTGTATCGACCACATTTTACCACTTACATAAAGTACAATGTGTCACAAGAAAACAATCTCAGAATGCTTGGATAAATAAAAGAATTCCAAAGTTATTACCACATAAAGAGAAGACAATATGTCATTGCCATATTTATTCATTTTCCTATCATAGGGGGGCACACTAATCTGTATTAGAGTTGTTGAATGGTCTCAGTGGTGTCAGATTAATAGTGAATAACGAGCACAGGGATGTGGGGGCATAGCATAGTTACCAAAACAAAGACCACTCTCCGCATCGGACACGCCATACAGACCCATTCCACATATATGCCATTTACACAATGCACTCAGGCCACACATGCGCCGCCGCTAGGCCTGCTCCACGCAACTCACACAGCCCTTGTATCAGCAGGTACTCGTTAGTATAGTGGAGAGTATCCCCGCCTGTCACGCGGGAGACCGGGGTTCGATTCCCCGACGGGGAGAATTGTCACTTTTAGACACATCAATAACCAGAATTATAAAACAAGACTCTTTCTTTTCACTTTGGGAGGTGTAATGTTTTCTATATGACGCTGTCCAATCAGCTTCTGCCCCTTCTGTCCAATCAGCTTCTGCCCCTTCCCTGTCCAGCAACACAGTATGATCTTATGGTATACAGCTTTCATTCCCAATTCTGTATTCAACTGGCTATATCTCAGGCTCTGTCACAGCTAGAACTGTGATTCTACTGTCATATGAAAGATTGGAATCTCCCCTTTCATATGCCACCAGAACCGCGGTTCTAGGTCGTCCACAGCCCGAGATATGGCTGTTTGAATGGATCCCCCTTCCCTCTAGACTGTCTCCTAATGCTGTGAAACAGCATCCTGCTGATAGGACAGAGTCAGAGGCTGGGAGGAAGCCCCACCTCAGGAGAATCGCTGCTGTTACCTCCCAGTTGTCTTATAAATCCTCATTTACATATTTAGAAAAAAGCTCATAACTTTTGAAATAATAAACGTTTTGGGACACAATTTTCACTAGTATTATCAGTGTGACAGCGCCTATCAAATTAGCTAGGAGATAGGGAAGTACAAGTGACAGAGCCTCTTTAAATAGGACGAAATTGCAGTACCAGGATTATTATCTGTCTTACAAGCAGATACATTTAGAAAAATGCTAATTTTCTCTACAATTTTCTCTACGATTCGGATTGTATCGACCACATTTTACCACTTACATAAAGTACAATGTGTCACAAGAAAACAATCTCAGAATGCTTGGATAAATAAAAGAATTCCAAAGTTATTACCACATAAAGAGAAGACAATATGTCATTGCCATATTTATTCATTTTCCTATCATAGGGGGGCACACTAATATGTATTAGAGTTGTTGAATGGTCTCAGTGGTGTCAGATTAATAGTGAATAACGAGCACAGGGATGTGGGGGCATAGCATAGTTACCAAAACAAAGACCACTCTCCGCATCGGACACGCCATACAGACCCATTCCACATATATGCCATTTACACAATGCACTCAGGCCACACATGCGCCGCCGCTAGGCCTGCTCCACGCAACTCACACAGCCCTTGTATCAGCAGGTACTCGTTAGTATAGTGGAGAGTATCCCCGCCTGTCACGCGGGAGACCGGGGTTCGATTCCCCGACGGGGAGAATTGTCACTTTTAGACACATCAATAACCAGAATTATAAAACAAGACTCTTTCTTTTCACTTTGGGCGGTGTAATGTTTTCTATATGACGCTGTCCAATCAGCTTCTGCCCCTTCTGTCCAATCAGCTTCTGCCCCTTCCCTGTCCAGCAACACAGTATGATCTTATGGTATACAGCTTTCATTCCCAATTCTGTATTCAACTGGCTATATCTCAGGCTCTGTCACAGCTAGAACTGTGATTCTACTGTCATATGAAAGATTGGAATCTCCCCTTTCATATGCCACCAGAACCGCGGTTCTAGGTCGTCCACAGCCCGAGATATGGCTGTTTGAATGGATCCCCCTTCCCTCTAGACTGTCTCCTAATGCTGTGAAACAGCATCCTGCTGATAGGACAGAGTCAGAGGCTGGGAGGAAGCCCCACCTCAGGAGAATCGCTGCTGTTACCTCCCAGTTGTCTTATAAATCCTCATTTACATATTTAGAAAAAAGCTCATAACTTTTGAAATAATAAACGTTTTGGGACACAATTTTCACTAGTATTATCAGTGTGACAGCGCCTATCAAATTAGCTAGGAGATAGGGAAGTACAAGTGACAGAGCCTCTTTAAATAGGACGAAATTGCAGTACCAGGATTATTATCTGTCTTACAAGCAGATACATTTAGAAAAATGCTAATTTTCTCTACAATTTTCTCTACGATTCGGATTGTATCGACCACATTTTACCACTTACATAAAGTACAATGTGTCACAAGAAAACAATCTCAGAATGCTTGGATAAATAAAAGAATTCCAAAGTTATTACCACATAAAGAGAAGACAATATGTCATTGCCATATTTATTCATTTTCCTATCATAGGGGGGCACACTAATCTGTATTAGAGTTGTTGAATGGTCTCAGTGGTGTCAGATTAATAGTGAATAACGAGCACAGGGATGTGGGGGCATAGCATAGTTACCAAAACAAAGACCACTCTCCGCATCGGACACGCCATACAGACCCATTCCACATATATGCCATTTACACAATGCACTCAGGCCACACATGCGCCGCCGCTAGGCCTGCTCCACGCAACTCACAGAGCCCTGGTATCAGCAGGTCCTCGTTAGTATAGTGGAGAGTATCCCCGCCTGTCACGCGGGAGACCGGGGTTCGATTCCCCGACGGGGAGAATTGTCACTTTTAGACACATCAATAACCAGAATTATAAAACAAGACTCTTTCTTTTCACTTTGGGCGGTGTAATGTTTTCTGTATGACGCTGTCCAATCAGCTTCTGCCCCTTCCCTGTCCAGCAACACAGTGTGATCTTATAGTATACAGCTTTCATTCCCAATTCTGTATTCAACTGGCTATATCTCAGGCTCTGTCACAGCTAGAACTGTGATTCTACTGTCATATGAAAGATTGGAATCTCCCCTTTCATATGCCACCAGAACCGCGGTTCTAGGTCGTCCACAGCCCGAGATATGGCTGTTTGAATGGATCCCCCTTCCCTCTAGACTGTCTCCTAATGCTGTGAAACAGCATCCTGCTGATAGGACAGAGTCAGAGGCTGGGAGGAAGCCCCACCTCAGGAGAATCGCTGCTGTTACCTCCCAGTTGTCTTATAAATCCTCATTTACATATTTAGAAAAAAGCTCATAACTTTTGAAATAATAAACGTTTTGGGACACAATTTTCACTAGTATTATCAGTGTGACAGCGCCTATCAAATTAGCTAGGAGATAGGGAAGTACAAGTGACAGAGCCTCTTTAAATAGGACGAAATTGCAGTACCAGGATTATTATCTGTCTTACAAGCAGATACATTTAGAAAAATGCTAATTTTCTCTACAATTTTCTCTACGATTCGGATTGTATCGACCACATTTTACCACTTACATAAAGTACAATGTGTCACAAGAAAACAATCTCAGAATGCTTGGATAAATAAAAGAATTCCAAAGTTATTACCACATAAAGAGAAGACAATATGTCATTGCCATATTTATTCATTTTCCTATCATAGGGGGGCACACTAATCTGTATTAGAGTTGTTGAATGGTCTCAGTGGTGTCAGATTAATAGTGAATAACGAGCACAGGGATGTGGGGGCATAGCATAGTTACCAAAACAAAGACCACTCTCCGCATCGGACACGCCATACAGACCCATTCCACATATATGCCATTTACACAATGCACTCAGGCCACACATGCGCCGCCGCTAGGCCTGCTCCACGCAACTCACAGAGCCCTGGTATCAGCAGGTCCTCGTTAGTATAGTGGAGAGTATCCCCGCCTGTCACGCGGGAGACCGGGGTTCGATTCCCCGACGGGGAGAATTATCACTTTTAGACACATCAATAACCAGAATTATAAAACAAGACTCTTTCTTTTCACTTTGGGCGGTGTAATGTTTTCTATATGACGCTGTCCAATCAGCTTCTGCCCCTTCCCTGTCCAGCAACACAGTGTGATCTTATAGTATACAGCTTTCATTCCCAATTCTGTATTCAACTGGCTATATCTCAGGCTCTGTCACAGCTAGAACTGTGATTCTACTGTCATATGAAAGATTGGAATCTCCCCTTTCATATGCCACCAGAACCGCGGTTCTAGGTCGTCCACAGCCCGAGATATGGCTGTTTGAATGGATCCCCCTTCCCTCTAGACTGTCTCCTAATGCTGTGAAACAGCATCCTGCTGATAGGACAGAGTCAGAGGCTGGGAGGAAGCCCCACCTCAGGAGAATCGCTGCTGTTACCTCCCAGTTGTCTTATAAATCCTCATTTACATATTTAGAAAAAAGCTCATAACTTTTGAAATAATAAACGTTTTGGGACACAATTTTCACTAGTATTATCAGTGTGACAGCGCCTATCAAATTAGCTAGGAGATAGGGAAGTACAAGTGACAGAGCCTCTTTAAATAGGACGAAATTGCAGTACCAGGATTATTATCTGTCTTACAAGCAGATACATTTAGAAAAATGCTAATTTTCTCTACAATTTTCTCTACGATTCGGATTGTATCGACCACATTTTACCACTTACATAAAGTACAATGTGTCACAAGAAAACAATCTCAGAATGCTTGGATAAATAAAAGAATTCCAAAGTTATTACCACATAAAGAGAAGACAATATGTCATTGCCATATTTATTCATTTTCCTATCATAGGGGGGCACACTAATCTGTATTAGAGTTGTTGAATGGTCTCAGTGGTGTCAGATTAATAGTGAATAACGAGCACAGGGATGTGGGGGCATAGCATAGTTACCAAAACAAAGACCACTCTCCGCATCGGACACGCCATACAGACCCATTCCACATATATGCCATTTACACAATGCACTCAGGCCACACATGCGCCGCCGCTAGGCCTGCTCCACGCAACTCACACAGCCCTGGTATCAGCAGGTCCTCGTTAGTATAGTGGAGAGTATCCCCGCCTGTCATGCGGGAGACCGGGGTTCGATTCCCCGACGGGGAGAATTGTCACTTTTAGACACATCAATAACCAGAATTATAAAACAAGACTCTTTCTTTTCACTTTGGGCGGTGTAATGTTTTCTGTATGACGCTGTCCAATCAGCTTCTGCCCCTTCCCTGTCCAGCAACACAGTGTGATCTTATAGTATACAGCTTTCATTCCCAATTCTGTATTCAACTGGCTATATCTCAGGCTCTGTCACAGCTAGAACTGTGATTCTACTGTCATATGAAAGATTGGAATCTCCCCTTTCATATGCCACCAGAACCGCGGTTCTAGGTCGTCCACAGCCCGAGATATGGCTGTTTGAATGGATCCCCCTTCCCTCTAGACTGTCTCCTAATGCTGTGAAACAGCATCCTGCTGATAGGACAGAGTCAGAGGCTGGGAGGAAGCCCCACCTCAGGAGAATCGCTGCTGTTACCTCCCAGTTGTCTTATAAATCCTCATTTACATATTTAGAAAAAAGCTCATAACTTTTGAAATAATAAACGTTTTGGGACACAATTTTCACTAGTATTATCAGTGTGACAGCGCCTATCAAATTAGCTAGGAGATAGGGAAGTACAAGTGACAGAGCCTCTTTAAATAGGACGAAATTGCAGTACCAGGATTATTATCTGTCTTACAAGCAGATACATTTAGAAAAATGCTAATTTTCTCTACAATTTTCTCTACGATTCGGATTGTATCGACCACATTTTACCACTTACATAAAGTACAATGTGTCACAAGAAAACAATCTCAGAATGCTTGGATAAATAAAAGAATTCCAAAGTTATTACCACATAAAGAGAAGACAATATGTCATTGCCATATTTATTCATTTTCCTATCATAGGGGGGCACACTAATCTGTATTAGAGTTGTTGAATGGTCTCAGTGGTGTCAGATTAATAGTGAATAACGAGCACAGGGATGTGGGGGCATAGCATAGTTACCAAAACAAAGACCACTCTCCGCATCGGACACGCCATACAGACCCATTCCACATATATGCCATTTACACAATGCACTCAGGCCACACATGCGCCGCCGCTAGGCCTGCTCCACGCAACTCACAGAGCCCTGGTATCAGCAGGTCCTCGTTAGTATAGTGGAGAGTATCCCCGCCTGTCACGCGGGAGACCGGGGTTCGATTCCCCGACGGGGAGAATTGTCACTTTTAGACACATCAATAACCAGAATTATAAAACAAGACTCTTTCTTTTCACTTTGGGCGGTGTAATGTTTTCTGTATGACGCTGTCCAATCAGCTTCTGCCCCTTCCCTGTCCAGCAACACAGTGTGATCTTATAGTATACAGCTTTCATTCCCAATTCTGTATTCAACTGGCTATATCTCAGGCTCTGTCACAGCTAGAACTGTGATTCTACTGTCATATGAAAGATTGGAATCTCCCCTTTCATATGCCACCAGAACCGCGGTTCTAGGTCGTCCACAGCCCGAGATATGGCTGTTTGAATGGATCCCCCTTCCCTCTAGACTGTCTCCTAATGCTGTGAAACAGCATCCTGCTGATAGGACAGAGTCAGAGGCTGGGAGGAAGCCCCACCTCAGGAGAATCGCTGCTGTTACCTCCCAGTTGTCTTATAAATCCTCATTTACATATTTAGAAAAAAGCTCATAACTTTTGAAATAATAAACGTTTTGGGACACAATTTTCACTAGTATTATCAGTGTGACAGCGCCTATCAAATTAGCTAGGAGATAGGGAAGTACAAGTGACAGAGCCTCTTTAAATAGGACGAAATTGCAGTACCAGGATTATTATCTGTCTTACAAGCAGATACATTTAGAAAAATGCTAATTTTCTCTACAATTTTCTCTACGATTCGGATTGTATCGACCACATTTTACCACTTACATAAAGTACAATGTGTCACAAGAAAACAATCTCAGAATGCTTGGATAAATAAAAGAATTCCAAAGTTATTACCACATAAAGAGAAGACAATATGTCATTGCCATATTTATTCATTTTCCTATCATAGGGGGGCACACTAATCTGTATTAGAGTTGTTGAATGGTCTCAGTGGTGTCAGATTAATAGTGAATAACGAGCACAGGGATGTGGGGGCATAGCATAGTTACCAAAACAAAGACCACTCTCCGCATCGGACACGCCATACAGACCCATTCCACATATATGCCATTTACACAATGCACTCAGGCCACACATGCGCCGCCGCTAGGCCTGCTCCACGCAACTCACAGAGCCCTGGTATCAGCAGGTCCTCGTTAGTATAGTGGAGAGTATCCCCGCCTGTCACGCGGGAGACCGGGGTTCGATTCCCCGACGGGGAGAATTATCACTTTTAGACACATCAATAACCAGAATTATAAAACAAGACTCTTTCTTTTCACTTTGGGCGGTGTAATGTTTTCTATATGACGCTGTCCAATCAGCTTCTGCCCCTTCCCTGTCCAGCAACACAGTGTGATCTTATAGTATACAGCTTTCATTCCCAATTCTGTATTCAACTGGCTATATCTCAGGCTCTGTCACAGCTAGAACTGTGATTCTACTGTCATATGAAAGATTGGAATCTCCCCTTTCATATGCCACCAGAACCGCGGTTCTAGGTCGTCCACAGCCCGAGATATGGCTGTTTGAATGGATCCCCCTTCCCTCTAGACTGTCTCCTAATGCTGTGAAACAGCATCCTGCTGATAGGACAGAGTCAGAGGCTGGGAGGAAGCCCCACCTCAGGAGAATCGCTGCTGTTACCTCCCAGTTGTCTTATAAATCCTCATTTACATATTTAGAAAAAAGCTCATAACTTTTGAAATAATAAACGTTTTGGGACACAATTTTCACTAGTATTATCAGTGTGACAGCGCCTATCAAATTAGCTAGGAGATAGGGAAGTACAAGTGACAGAGCCTCTTTAAATAGGACGAAATTGCAGTACCAGGATTATTATCTGTCTTACAAGCAGATACATTTAGAAAAATGCTAATTTTCTCTACAATTTTCTCTACGATTCGGATTGTATCGACCACATTTTACCACTTACATAAAGTACAATGTGTCACAAGAAAACAATCTCAGAATGCTTGGATAAATAAAAGAATTCCAAAGTTATTACCACATAAAGAGAAGACAATATGTCATTGCCATATTTATTCATTTTCCTATCATAGGGGGGCACACTAATCTGTATTAGAGTTGTTGAATGGTCTCAGTGGTGTCAGATTAATAGTGAATAACGAGCACAGGGATGTGGGGGCATAGCATAGTTACCAAAACAAAGACCACTCTCCGCATCGGACACGCCATACAGACCCATTCCACATATATGCCATTTACACAATGCACTCAGGCCACACATGCGCCGCCGCTAGGCCTGCTCCACGCAACTCACACAGCCCTTGTATCAGCAGGTACTCGTTAGTATAGTGGAGAGTATCCCCGCCTGTCACGCGGGAGACCGGGGTTCGATTCCCCGACGGGGAGAATTGTCACTTTTAGACACATCAATAACCAGAATTATAAAACAAGACTCTTTCTTTTCACTTTGGGCGGTGTAATGTTTTCTATATGACGCTGTCCAATCAGCTTCTGCCCCTTCTGTCCAATCAGCTTCTGCCCCTTCCCTGTCCAGCAACACAGTATGATCTTATGGTATACAGCTTTCATTCCCAATTCTGTATTCAACTGGCTATATCTCAGGCTCTGTCACAGCTAGAACTGTGATTCTACTGTCATATGAAAGATTGGAATCTCCCCTTTCATATGCCACCAGAACCGCGGTTCTAGGTCGTCCACAGCCCGAGATATGGCTGTTTGAATGGATCCCCCTTCCCTCTAGACTGTCTCCTAATGCTGTGAAACAGCATCCTGCTGATAGGACAGAGTCAGAGGCTGGGAGGAAGCCCCACCTCAGGAGAATCGCTGCTGTTACCTCCCAGTTGTCTTATAAATCCTCATTTACATATTTAGAAAAAAGCTCATAACTTTTGAAATAATAAACGTTTTGGGACACAATTTTCACTAGTATTATCAGTGTGACAGCGCCTATCAAATTAGCTAGGAGATAGGGAAGTACAAGTGACAGAGCCTCTTTAAATAGGACGAAATTGCAGTACCAGGATTATTATCTGTCTTACAAGCAGATACATTTAGAAAAATGCTAATTTTCTCTACAATTTTCTCTACGATTCGGATTGTATCGACCACATTTTACCACTTACATAAAGTACAATGTGTCACAAGAAAACAATCTCAGAATGCTTGGATAAATAAAAGAATTCCAAAGTTATTACCACATAAAGAGAAGACAATATGTCATTGCCATATTTATTCATTTTCCTATCATAGGGGGGCACACTAATCTGTATTAGAGTTGTTGAATGGTCTCAGTGGTGTCAGATTAATAGTGAATAACGAGCACAGGGATGTGGGGGCATAGCATAGTTACCAAAACAAAGACCACTCTCCGCATCGGACACGCCATACAGACCCATTCCACATATATGCCATTTACACAATGCACTCAGGCCACACATGCGCCGCCGCTAGGCCTGCTCCACGCAACTCACACAGCCCTGGTATCAGCAGGTCCTCGTTAGTATAGTGGAGAGTATCCCCGCCTGTCACGCGGGAGACCGGGGTTCGATTCCCCGACGGGGAGAATTGTTACTTTTAGACACATCAATAACCAGAATTATAAAACAAGACTCTTTCTTTTCACTTTGGGCGGTGTAATGTTTTCTATATGACGCTGTCCAATCAGCTTCTGCCCCTTCCCTGTCCAGCAACACAGTATGATCTTATGGTATACAGCTTTCATTCCCAATTCTGTATTCAACTGGCTATATCTCAGGCTCTGTCACAGCTAGAACTGTGATTCTACTGTCATATGAAAGATTGGAATCTCCCCTTTCATATGCACCAGAACCGCGGTTCTAGGTCGTCCACAGCCCGAGATATGGCTGTTTGAATGGATCCCCCTTCCCTCTAGACTGTCTCCTAATGCTGTGAAACAGCATCCTGCTGATAGGACAGAGTCAGAGGCTGGGAGGAAGCCCCACCTCAGGAGAATCGCTGCTGTTACCTCCCAGTTGTCTTATAAATCCTCATTTACATATTTAGAAAAAAGCTCATAACTTTTGAAATAATAAACGTTTTGGGACACAATTTTCACTAGTATTATCAGTGTGACAGCGCCTATCAAATTAGCTAGGAGATAGGGAAGTACAAGTGACAGAGCCTCTTTAAATAGGACGAAATTGCAGTACCAGGATTATTATCTGTCTTACAAGCAGATACATTTAGAAAAATGCTAATTTTCTCTACAATTTTCTCTACGATTCGGATTGTATCGACCACATTTTACCACTTACATAAAGTACAATGTGTCACAAGAAAACAATCTCAGAATGCTTGGATAAATAAAAGAATTCCAAAGTTATTACCACATAAAGAGAAGACAATATGTCATTGCCATATTTATTCATTTTCCTATCATAGGGGGGCACACTAATCTGTATTAGAGTTGTTGAATGGTCTCAGTGGTGTCAGATTAATAGTGAATAACGAGCACAGGGATGTGGGGGCATAGCATAGTTACCAAAACAAAGACCACTCTCCGCATCGGACACGCCATACAGACCCATTCCACATATATGCCATTTACACAATGCACTCAGGCCACACATGCGCCGCCGCTAGGCCTGCTCCACGCAACTCACACAGCCCTGGTATCAGCAGGTCCTCGTTAGTATAGTGGAGAGTATCCCCGCCTGTCACGCGGGAGACCGGGGTTCGATTCCCCGACGGGGAGAATTGTTACTTTTAGACACATCAATAACCAGAATTATAAAACAAGACTCTTTCTTTTCACTTTGGGCGGTGTAATGTTTTCTATATGACGCTGTCCAATCAGCTTCTGCCCCTTCTGTCCAATCAGCTTCTGCCCCTTCCCTGTCCAGCAACACAGTGTGATCTTATAGTATACAGCTTTCATTCCCAATTCTGTATTCAACTGGCTATATCTCAGGCTCTGTCACAGCTAGAACTGTGATTCTACTGTCATATGAAAGATTGGAATCTCCCCTTTCATATGCCACCAGAACCGCGGTTCTAGGTCGTCCACAGCCCGAGATATGGCTGTTTGAATGGATCCCCCTTCCCTCTAGACTGTCTCCTAATGCTGTGAAACAGCATCCTGCTGATAGGACAGAGTCAGAGGCTGGGAGGAAGCCCCACCTCAGGAGAATCGCTGCTGTTACCTCCCAGTTGTCTTATAAATCCTCATTTACATATTTAGAAAAAAGCTCATAACTTTTGAAATAATAAACGTTTTGGGACACAATTTTCACAAGTATTATCAGTGTGACAGCGCCTATCAAATTAGCTAGGAGATAGGGAAGTACAAGTGACAGAGCCTCTTTAAATAGGACGAAATTGCAGTACCAGGATTATTATCTGTCTTACAAGCAGATACATTTAGAAAAATGCTAATTTTCTCTACAATTTTCTCTACGATTCGGATTGTATCGACCACATTTTACCACTTACATAAAGTACAATGTGTCACAAGAAAACAATCTCAGAATGCTTGGATAAATAAAAGAATTCCAAAGTTATTACCACATAAAGAGAAGACAATATGTCATTGCCATATTTATTCATTTTCCTATCATAGGGGGGCACACTAATCTGTATTAGAGTTGTTGAATGGTCTCAGTGGTGTCAGATTAATAGTGAATAACGAGCACAGGGATGTGGGGGCATAGCATAGTTACCAAAACAAAGACCACTCTCCGCAGCGGACACGCCATACAGACCCATTCCACATATATGCCATTTACACAATGCACTCAGGCCACACATGCGCCGCCGCTAGGCCTGCTCCACGCAACTCACACAGCCCTGGTATCAGCAGGTCATCGTTAGTATAGTGGAGAGTATCCCCGCCTGTCACGCGGGAGACCGGGGTTCGATTCCCCGACGGGGAGAATTCACACTTTTAGACACATCAATAACCAGAATTATAAAACAAGACTCTTTCTTTTCACTTTGGGCGGTGTAATGTTTTCTGTATGACGCTGTCCAATCAGCTTCTGCCCCTTCCCTGTCCAGCAACACAGTATGATCTTATAGTATACAGCTTTCATTCCCAATTCTGTATTCAACTGGCTATATATCAGGCTCTGTCACAGCTAGAACTGTGATTCTACTGTCATATGAAAGATTGGAATCTCCCCTTTCATATGCCACCAGAACCGCGGTTCTAGGTCGTCCACAGCCCGAGATATGGCTGTTTGAATGGATCCCCCTTCCCTCTAGACTGTCTCCTAATGCTGTGAAACAGCATCCTGCTGATAGGACAGAGTCAGAGGCTGGGAGGAAGCCCCACCTCAGGAGAATCGCTGCTGTTACCTCCCAGTTGTCTTATAAATCCTCATTTACATATTTAGAAAAAAGCTCATAACTTTTGAAATAATAAACGTTTTGGGACACAATTTTCACTAGTATTATCAGTGTGACAGTGCCTATCAAATTAGCTAGGAGATAGGGAAGTACAAGTGACAGAGCCTCTTTAAATAGGACGAAATTGCAGTACCAGGATTATTATCTGTCTTACAAGCAGATACATTTAGAAAAATGCTAATTTTCTCTACAATTTTCTCTACGATTCGGATTGTATCGACCACATTTTACCACTTACATAAAGTACAATGTGTCACAAGAAAACATTCTCAGAATGCTTGGATAAATAAAAGAATTCCAAAGTTATTACCACATAAAGAGAAGACAATATGTCATTGCCATATTTATTCATTTTCCTATCATAGGGGGGCACACTAATCTGTATTAGAGTTGTTGAATGGTCTCAGTGGTGTCAGATTAATAGTGAATAACGAGCACAGGGATGTGGGGGCATAGCATAGTTACCAAAACAAAGACCACTCTCCGCATCGGACACGCCATACAGACCCATTCCACATATATGCCATTTACACAATGCACTCAGGCCACACATGCGCCGCCGCTAGGCCTGCTCCACGCAACTCACACAGCCCTGGTATCAGCAGGTCCTCGTTAGTATAGTGGAGAGTATCCCCTCCTGTCACGCGGGAGACCGGGGTTCGATTCCCCGACGGGGAGAATTGTCACTTTTAGACACATCAATAACCAGAATTATAAAACAAGACTCTTTCTTTTCACTTTGGGCGGTGTAATGTTTTCTGTATGACGCTGTCCAATCAGCTTCTGCCCCTTCCCTGTCCAGCAACACAGTGTGATCTTATAGTATACAGCTTTCATTCCCAATTCTGTATTCAACTGGCTATATATCAGGCTCTGTCACAGCTAGAACTGTGATTCTACTGTCATATGAAAGATTGGAATCTCCCCTTTCATATGCCACCAGAACCGCGGTTCTAGGTCGTCCACAGCCCGAGATATGGCTGTTTGAATGGATCCCCCTTCCCTCTAGACTGTCTCCTAATGCTGTGAAACAGCATCCTGCTGATAGGACAGAGTCAGAGGCTGGGAGGAAGCCCCACCTCAGGAGAATCGCTGCTGTTACCTCCCAGTTGTCTTATAAATCCTCATTTACATATTTAGAAAAAAGCTCATAACTTTTGAAATAATAAACGTTTTGGGACACAATTTTCACTAGTATTATCAGTGTGACAGTGCCTATCAAATTAGCTAGGAGATAGGGAAGTACAAGTGACAGAGCCTCTTTAAATAGGACGAAATTGCAGTACCAGGATTATTATCTGTCTTACAAGCAGATACATTTAGAAAAATGCTAATTTTCTCTACAATTTTCTCTACGATTCGGATTGTATCGACCACATTTTACCACTTACATAAAGTACAATGTGTCACAAGAAAACAATCTCAGAATGCTTGGATAAATAAAAGAATTCCAAAGTTATTACCACATAAAGAGAAGACAATATGTCATTGCCATATTTATTCATTTTCCTATCATAGGGGGGCACACTAATCTGTATTAGAGTTGTTGAATGGTCTCAGTGGTGTCAGATTAATAGTGAATAACGAGCACAGGGATGTGGGGGCATAGCATAGTTACCAAAACAAAGACCACTCTCCGCATCGGACACGCCATACAGACCCATTCCACATATATGCCATTTACACAATGCACTCAGGCCACACATGCGCCGCCGCTAGGCCTGCTCCACGCAACTCACACAGCCCTGGTATCAGCAGGTCATCGTTAGTATAGTGGAGAGTATCCCCGCCTGTCACGCGGGAGACCGGGGTTCGATTCCCCGACGGGGAGAATTCACACTTTTAGACACATCAATAACCAGAATTATAAAACAAGACTCTTTCTTTTCACTTTGGGCGGTGTAATGTTTTCTGTATGACGCTGTCCAATCAGCTTCTGCCCCATCCCTGTCCAGCAACACAGTGTGATCTTATAGTATACAGCTTTCATTCCCAATTCTGTATTCAACTGGCTATATCTCAGGCTCTGTCACAGCTAGAACTGTGATTCTACTGTCATATGAAAGATTGGAATCTCCCCTTTCATATGCCACCAGAACCGCGGTTCTAGGTCGTCCACAGCCCGAGATATGGCTGTTTGAATGGATCCCCCTTCCCTCTAGACTGTCTCCTAATGCTGTGAAACAGCATCCTGCTGATAGGACAGAGTCAGAGGCTGGGAGGAAGCCCCACCTCAGGAGAATCGCTGCTGTTACCTCCCAGTTGTCTTATAAATCCTCATTTACATATTTAGAAAAAAGCTCATAACTTTTGAAATAATAAACGTTTTGGGACACAATTTTCACTAGTATTATCAGTGTGACAGCGCCTATCAAATTAGCTAGGAGATAGGGAAGTACAAGTGACAGAGCCTCTTTAAATAGGACGAAATTGCAGTACCAGGATTATTATCTGTCTTACAAGCAGATACATTTAGAAAAATGCTAATTTTCTCTACAATTTTCTCTACGATTCGGATTGTATCGACCACATTTTACCACTTACATAAAGTACAATGTGTCACAAGAAAACAATCTCAGAATGCTTGGATAAATAAAAGAATTCCAAAGTTATTACCACATAAAGAGAAGACAATATGTCATTGCCATATTTATTCATTTTCCTATCATAGGGGGGCACACTAATCTGTATTAGAGTTGTTGAATGGTCTCAGTGGTGTCAGATTAATAGTGAATAACGAGCACAGGGATGTGGGGGCATAGCATAGTTACCAAAACAAAGACCACTCTCCGCATCGGACACGCCATACAGACCCATTCCACATATATGCCATTTACACAATGCACTCAGGCCACACATGCGCCGCCGCTAGGCCTGCTCCACGCAACTCACACAGCCCTGGTATCAGCAGGTCATCGTTAGTATAGTGGAGAGTATCCCCGCCTGTCACGCGGGAGACCGGGGTTCGATTCCCCGACGGGGAGAATTCACACTTTTAGACACATCAATAACCAGAATTATAAAACAAGACTCTTTCTTTTCACTTTGGGCGGTGTAATGTTTTCTGTATGACGCTGTCCAATCAGCTTCTGCCCCATCCCTGTCCAGCAACACAGTGTGATCTTATAGTATACAGCTTTCATTCCCAATTCTGTATTCAACTGGCTATATCTCAGGCTCTGTCACAGCTAGAACTGTGATTCTACTGTCATATGAAAGATTGGAATCTCCCCTTTCATATGCCACCAGAACCGCGGTTCTAGGTCGTCCACAGCCCGAGATATGGCTGTTTGAATGGATCCCCCTTCCCTCTAGACTGTCTCCTAATGCTGTGAAACAGCATCCTGCTGATAGGACAGAGTCAGAGGCTGGGAGGAAGCCCCACCTCAGGAGAATCGCTGCTGTTACCTCCCAGTTGTCTTATAAATCCTCATTTACATATTTAGAAAAAAGCTCATAACTTTTGAAATAATAAACGTTTTGGGACACAATTTTCACTAGTATTATCAGTGTGACAGCGCCTATCAAATTAGCTAGGAGATAGGGAAGTACAAGTGACAGAGCCTCTTTAAATAGGACGAAATTGCAGTACCAGGATTATTATCTGTCTTACAAGCAGATACATTTAGAAAAATGCTAATTTTCTCTACAATTTTCTCTACGATTCGGATTGTATCGACCACATTTTACCACTTACATAAAGTACAATGTGTCACAAGAAAACAATCTCAGAATGCTTGGATAAATAAAAGAATTCCAAAGTTATTACCACATAAAGAGAAGACAATATGTCATTGCCATATTTATTCATTTTCCTATCATAGGGGGGCACACTAATCTGTATTAGAGTTGTTGAATGGTCTCAGTGGTGTCAGATTAATAGTGAATAACGAGCACAGGGATGTGGGGGCATAGCATAGTTACCAAAACAAAGACCACTCTCCGCATCGGACACGCCATACAGACCCATTCCACATATATGCCATTTACACAATGCACTCAGGCCACACATGCGCCGCCGCTAGGCCTGCTCCACGCAACTCACACAGCCCTGGTATCAGCAGGTCCTCGTTAGTATAGTGGAGAGTATCCCCTCCTGTCACGCGGGAGACCGGGGTTCGATTCCCCGACGGGGAGAATTGTCACTTTTAGACACATCAATAACCAGAATTATAAAACAAGACTCTTTCTTTTCACTTTGGGCGGTGTAATGTTTTCTATATGACGCTGTCCAATCAGCTTCTGCCCCTTCCCTGTCCAGCAACACAGTGTGATCTTATAGTATACAGCTTTCATTCCCAATTCTGTATTCAACTGGCTATATCTCAGGCTCTGTCACAGCTAGAACTGTGATTCTACTGTCATATGAAAGATTGGAATCTCCCCTTTCATATGCCACCAGAACCGCGGTTCTAGGTCGTCCACAGCCCGAGATATGGCTGTTTGAATGGATCCCCCTTCCCTCTAGACTGTCTCCTAATGCTGTGAAACAGCATCCTGCTGATAGGACAGAGTCAGAGGCTGGGAGGAAGCCCCACCTCAGGAGAATCGCTGCTGTTACCTCCCAGTTGTCTTATAAATCCTCATTTACATATTTAGAAAAAAGCTCATAACTTTTGAAATAATAAACGTTTTGGGACACAATTTTCACTAGTATTATCAGTGTGACAGCGCCTATCAAATTAGCTAGGAGATAGGGAAGTACAAGTGACAGAGCCTCTTTAAATAGGACGAAATTGCAGTACCAGGATTATTATCTGTCTTACAAGCAGATACATTTAGAAAAATGCTAATTTTCTCTACAATTTTCTCTACGATTCGGATTGTATCGACCACATTTTACCTCTTACATAAAGTACAATGTGTCACAAGAAAACAATCTCAGAATGCTTGGATAAATAAAAGAATTCCAAAGTTATTACCACATAAAGAGAAGACAATATGTCATTGCCATATTTATTCATTTTCCTATCATAGGGGGGCACACTAATCTGTATTAGAGTTGTTGAATGGTTTCAGTGGTGTCAGATTAATAGTGAATAACGAGCACAGGGATGTGGGGGCATAGCATAGTTACCAAAACAAAGACCACTCTCCGCATCGGACACGCCATACAGACCCATTCCACATATATGCCATTTACACAATGCACTCAGGCCACACATGCGCCGCCGCTAGGCCTGCTCCACGCAACTCATACAGACCTGGTATCAGCAGGTCCTCGTTAGTATAGTGGAGAGTATCCCCGCCTGTCACGCGGGAGACCGGGGTTCGATTCCCCGACGGGGAGAATTGTCACTTTTAGACACATCAATAACCAGAATTATAAAACAAGACTCTTTCTTTTCACTTTGGGCGGTGTAATGTTTTCTATATGACGCTGTCCAATCAGCTTCTGCCCCTTCCCTGTCCAGCAACACAGTATGATCTTATGGTATACAGCTTTCATTCCCAATTCTGTATTCAACTGGCTATATCTCAGGCTCTGTCACAGCTAGAACTGTGATTCTACTGTCATATGAAAGATTGGAATCTCCCCTTTCATATGCACCAGAACCGCGGTTCTAGGTCGTCCACAGCCCGAGATATGGCTGTTTGAATGGATCCCCCTTCCCTCTAGACTGTCTCCTAATGCTGTGAAACAGCATCCTGCTGATAGGACAGAGTCAGAGGCTGGGAGGAAGCCCCACCTCAGGAGAATCGCTGCTGTTACCTCCCAGTTGTCTTCTAAATCCTCATTTACATATTTAGAAAAAAGCTCATAACTTTTGAAATAATAAACGTTTTGGGACACAATTTTCACTAGTATTATCAGTGTGACAGCGCCTATCAAATTAGCTAGGAGATAGGGAAGTACAAGTGACAGAGCCTCTTTAAATAGGACGAAATTGCAGTACCAGGATTATTATCTGTCTTACAAGCAGATACATTTAGAAAAATGCTAATTTTCTCTACAATTTTCTCTACGATTCGGATTGTATCGACCACATTTTACCACTTACATAAAGTACAATGTGTCACAAGAAAACAATCTCAGAATGCTTGGATAAATAAAAGAATTCCAAAGTTATTACCACATAAAGAGAAGACAATATGTCATTGCCATATTTATTCATTTTCCTATCATAGGGGGGCACACTAATCTGTATTAGAGTTGTTGAATGGTTTCAGTGGTGTCAGATTAATAGTGAATAACGAGCACAGGGATGTGGGGGCATAGCATAGTTACCAAAACAAAGACCACTCTCCGCATCGGACACGCCATACAGACCCATTCCACATATATGCCATTTACACAATGCACTCAGGCCACACATGCGCCGCCGCTAGGCCTGCTCCACGCAACTCATACAGACCTGGTATCAGCAGGTCCTCGTTAGTATAGTGGAGAGTATCCCCGCCTGTCACGCGGGAGACCGGGGTTCGATTCCCCGACGGGGAGAATTGTCACTTTTAGACACATCAATAACCAGAATTATAAAACAAGACTCTTTCTTTTCACTTTGGGCGGTGTAATGTTTTCTATATGACGCTGTCCAATCAGCTTCTGCCCCTTCCCTGTCCAGCAACACAGTATGATCTTATGGTATACAGCTTTCATTCCCAATTCTGTATTCAACTGGCTATATCTCAGGCTCTGTCACAGCTAGAACTGTGATTCTACTGTCGTATGAAAGATTGGAATCTCCCCTTTCATATGCACCAGAACCGCGGTTCTAGGTCGTCCACAGCCCGAGATATGGCTGTTTGAATGGATCCCCCTTCCCTCTAGACTGTCTCCTAATGCTGTGAAACAGCATCCTGCTGATAGGACAGAGTCAGAGGCTGGGAGGAAGCCCCACCTCAGGAGAATCGCTGCTGTTACCTCCCAGTTGTCTTCTAAATCCTCATTTACATATTTAGAAAAAAGCTCATAACTTTTGAAATAATAAACGTTTTGGGACACAATTTTCACTAGTATTATCAGTGTGACAGCGCCTATCAAATTAGCTAGGAGATAGGGAAGTACAAGTGACAGAGCCTCTTTAAATAGGACGAAATTGCAGTACCAGGATTATTATCTGTCTTACAAGCAGATACATTTAGAAAAATGCTAATTTTCTCTACAATTTTCTCTACGATTCGGATTGTATCGACCACATTTTACCACTTACATAAAGTACAATGTGTCACAAGAAAACAATCTCAGAATGCTTGGATAAATAAAAGAATTCCAAAGTTATTACCACATAAAGAGAAGACAATATGTCATTGCCATATTTATTCATTTTCCTATCATAGGGGGGCACACCAATCTGTATTAGAGTTGTTGAATGGTCTCAGTGGTGTCAGATTAATAGTGAATAACGAGCACAGGGATGTGGGGGCATAGCATAGTTACCAAAACAAAGACCACTCTCCGCATCGGACACGCCATACAGACCCATTCCACATATATGCCATTTACACAATGCACTCAGGCCACACATGCGCCGCCGCTAGGCCTGCTCCACGCAACTCACACAGCTGTGGTATCAGCAGGTCCTCGTTAGTATAGTGGAGAGTATCCCCGCCTGTCACACGGGAGACCGGGGTTCGATTCCCCGAAGGGGAGAATTGTCACTTTTAGACACATCAATAACCAGAATTATAAAACAAGACTCTTTCTTTTCACTTTGGGCGGTGTAATGTTTTCTGTATGACGCTGTCCAATCAGCTTCTGCCCCTTCCCTGTCCAGCAACACAGTATGATCTTATAGTATACAGCTTTCATTCCCAATTCTGTATTCAACTGGCTATATCTCAGGCTCTGTCACAGCTAGAACTGTGATTCTACTGTCATATGAAAGATTGGAATCTCCCCTTTCATATGCCACCAGAACCGCGGTTCTAGGTCGTCCACAGCCCGAGATATGGCTGTTTGAATGGATCCCCCTTCCCTCTAGACTGTCTCCTAATGCTGTGAAACAGCATCCTGCTGATAGGACAGAGTCAGAGGCTGGGAGGAAGCCCCACCTCAGGAGAATCGCTGCTGTTACCTCCCAGTTGTCTTCTAAATCCTCATTTACATATTTAGAAAAAAGCTCATAACTTTTGAAATAATAAACGTTTTGGGACACAATTTTCACTAGTATTATCAGTGTGACAGCGCCTATCAAATTAGCTAGGAGATAGGGAAGTACAAGTGACAGAGCCTCTTTAAATAGGACGAAATTGCAGTACCAGGATTATTATCTGTCTTACAAGCAGATACATTTAGAAAAATGCTAATTTTCTCTACAATTTTCTCTACGATTCGGATTGTATCGACCACATTTTACCACTTACATAAAGTACAATGTGTCACAAGAAAACAATCTCAGAATGCTTGGATAAATAAAAGAATTCCAAAGTTATTACCACATAAAGAGAAGACAATATGTCATTGCCATATTTATTCATTTTCCTATCATAGGGGGGCACACCAATCTGTATTAGAGTTGTTGAATGGTCTCAGTGGTGTCAGATTAATAGTGAATAACGAGCACAGGGATGTGGGGGCATAGCATAGTTACCAAAACAAAGACCACTCTCCGCATCGGACACGCCATACAGACCCATTCCACATATATGCCATTTACACAATGCACTCAGGCCACACATGCGCCGCCGCTAGGCCTGCTCCACGCAACTCACACAGCTGTGGTATCAGCAGGTCCTCGTTAGTATAGTGGAGAGTATCCCCGCCTGTCACGCGGGAGACCGGGGTTCGATTCCCCGAAGGGGAGAATTGTCACTTTTAGACACATCAATAACCAGAATTATAAAACAAGACTCTTTCTTTTCACTTTGGGCGGTGTAATGTTTTCTATATGACGCTGTCCAATCAGCTTCTGCCCCTTCCCTGTCCAGCAACACAGTATGATCTTATGGTATACAGCTTTCATTCCCAATTCTGTATTCAACTGGCTATATCTCAGGCTCTGTCACAGCTAGAACTGTGATTCTACTGTCATATGAAAGATTGGAATCTCCCCTTTCATATGCACCAGAACCGCGGTTCTAGGTCGTCCACAGCCCGAGATATGGCTGTTTGAATGGATCCCCCTTCCCTCTAGACTGTCTCCTAATGCTGTGAAACAGCATCCTGCTGATAGGACAGAGTCAGAGGCTGGGAGGAAGCCCCACCTCAGGAGAATCGCTGCTGTTACCTCCCAGTTGTCTTCTAAATCCTCATTTACATATTTAGAAAAAAGCTCATAACTTTTGAAATAATAAACGTTTTGGGACACAATTTTCACTAGTATTATCAGTGTGACAGCGCCTATCAAATTAGCTAGGAGATAGGGAAGTACAAGTGACAGAGCCTCTTTAAATAGGACGAAATTGCAGTACCAGGATTATTATCTGTCTTACAAGCAGATACATTTAGAAAAATGCTAATTTTCTCTACAATTTTCTCTACGATTCGGATTGTATCGACCACATTTTACCACTTACATAAAGTACAATGTGTCACAAGAAAACAATCTCAGAATGCTTGGATAAATAAAAGAATTCCAAAGTTATTACCACATAAAGAGAAGACAATATGTCATTGCCATATTTATTCATTTTCCTATCATAGGGGGGCACACCAATCTGTATTAGAGTTGTTGAATGGTCTCAGTGGTGTCAGATTAATAGTGAATAACGAGCACAGGGATGTGGGGGCATAGCATAGTTACCAAAACAAAGACCACTCTCCGCATCGGACACGCCATACAGACCCATTCCACATATATGCCATTTACACAATGCACTCAGGCCACACATGCGCCGCCGCTAGGCCTGCTCCACGCAACTCACACAGCTGTGGTATCAGCAGGTCCTCGTTAGTATAGTGGAGAGTATCCCCGCCTGTCACACGGGAGACCGGGGTTCGATTCCCCGAAGGGGAGAATTGTCACTTTTAGACACATCAATAACCAGAATTATAAAACAAGACTCTTTCTTTTCACTTTGGGCGGTGTAATGTTTTCTGTATGACGCTGTCCAATCAGCTTCTGCCCCTTCCCTGTCCAGCAACACAGTATGATCTTATAGTATACAGCTTTCATTCCCAATTCTGTATTCAACTGGCTATATCTCAGGCTCTGTCACAGCTAGAACTGTGATTCTACTGTCATATGAAAGATTGGAATCTCCCCTTTCATATGCACCAGAACCGCGGTTCTAGGTCGTCCACAGCCCGAGATATGGCTGTTTGAATGGATCCCCCTTCCCTCTAGACTGTCTCCTAATGCTGTGAAACAGCATCCTGCTGATAGGACAGAGTCAGAGGCTGGGAGGAAGCCCCACCTCAGGAGAATCGCTGCTGTTACCTCCCAGTTGTCTTCTAAATCCTCATTTACATATTTAGAAAAAAGCTCATAACTTTTGAAATAATAAACGTTTTGGGACACAATTTTCACTAGTATTATCAGTGTGACAGCGCCTATCAAATTAGCTAGGAGATAGGGAAGTACAAGTGACAGAGCCTCTTTAAATAGGACGAAATTGCAGTACCAGGATTATTATCTGTCTTACAAGCAGATACATTTAGAAAAATGCTAATTTTCTCTACAATTTTCTCTACGATTCGGATTGTATCGACCACATTTTACCACTTACATAAAGTACAATGTGTCACAAGAAAACAATCTCAGAATGCTTGGATAAATAAAAGAATTCCAAAGTTATTACCACATAAAGAGAAGACAATATGTCATTGCCATATTTATTCATTTTCCTATCATAGGGGGGCACACCAATCTGTATTAGAGTTGTTGAATGGTCTCAGTGGTGTCAGATTAATAGTGAATAACGAGCACAGGGATGTGGGGGCATAGCATAGTTACCAAAACAAAGACCACTCTCCGCATCGGACACGCCATACAGACCCATTCCACATATATGCCATTTACACAATGCACTCAGGCCACACATGCGCCGCCGCTAGGCCTGCTCCACGCAACTCACACAGCTGTGGTATCAGCAGGTCCTCGTTAGTATAGTGGAGAGTATCCCCGCCTGTCACGCGGGAGACCGGGGTTCGATTCCCCGAAGGGGAGAATTGTCACTTTTAGACACATCAATAACCAGAATTATAAAACAAGACTCTTTCTTTTCACTTTGGGCGGTGTAATGTTTTCTGTATGACGCTGTCCAATCAGCTTCTGCCCCTTCCCTGTCCAGCAACACAGTATGATCTTATAGTATACAGCTTTCATTCCCAATTCTGTATTCAACTGGCTATATCTCAGGCTCTGTCACAGCTAGAACTGTGATTCTACTGTCATATGAAAGATTGGAATCTCCCCTTTCATATGCCACCAGAACCGCGGTTCTAGGTCGTCCACAGCCCGAGATATGGCTGTTTGAATGGATCCCCCTTCCCTCTAGACTGTCTCCTAATGCTGTGAAACAGCATCCTGCTGATAGGACAGAGTCAGAGGCTGGGAGGAAGCCCCACCTCAGGAGAATCGCTGCTGTTACCTCCCAGTTGTCTTATAAATCCTCATTTACATATTTAGAAAAAAGCTCATAACTTTTGAAATAATAAACGTTTTGGGACACAATTTTCACTAGTATTATCAGTGTGACAGCGCCTATCAAATTAGCTAGGAGATAGGGAAGTACAAGTGACAGAGCCTCTTTAAATAGGACGAAATTGCAGTACCAGGATTATTATCTGTCTTACAAGCAGATACATTTAGAAAAATGCTAATTTTCTCTACAATTTTCTCTACGATTCGGATTGTATCGACCACATTTTACCACTTACATAAAGTACAATGTGTCACAAGAAAACAATCTCAGAATGCTTGGATAAATAAAAGAATTCCAAAGTTATTACCACATAAAGAGAAGACAATATGTCATTGCCATATTTATTCATTTTCCTATCATAGGGGGGCACACTAATCTGTATTAGAGTTGTTGAATGGTCTCAGTGGTGTCAGATTAATAGTGAATAACGAGCACAGGGATGTGGGGGCATAGCATAGTTACCAAAACAAAGACCACTCTCCGCATCGGACACGCCATACAGACCCATTCCACATATATGCCATTTACACAATGCACTCAGGCCACACATGCGCCGCCGCTAGGCCTGCTCCACGCAACTCACACAGCCCTGGTATCAGCAGGTCCTCGTTAGTATAGTGGAGAGTATCCCCGCCTGTCACGCGGGAGACCGGGGTTCGATTCCCCGACGGGGAGAATTGTCACTTTTAGACACATCAATAACCAGAATTATAAAACAAGACTCTTTCTTTTCACTTTGGGCGGTGTAATGTTTTCTATATGACGCTGTCCAATCAGCTTCTGCCCCTTCCCTGTCCAGCAACACAGTATGATCTTATAGTATACAGCTTTCATTCCCAATTCTGTATTCAACTGGCTATATCTCAGGCTCTGTCACAGCTAGAACTGTGATTCTACTGTCATATGAAAGATTGGAATCTCCCCTTTCATATGCCACCAGAACCGCGGTTCTAGGTCGTCCACAGCCCGAGATATGGCTGTTTGAATGGATCCCCCTTCCCTCTAGACTGTCTCCTAATGCTGTGAAACAGCATCCTGCTGATAGGACAGAGTCAGAGGCTGGGAGGAAGCCCCACCTCAGGAGAATCGCTGCTGTTACCTCCCAGTTGTCTTATAAATCCTCATTTACATATTTAGAAAAAAGCTCATAACTTTTGAAATAATAAACGTTTTGGGACACAATTTTCACTAGTATTATCAGTGTGACAGCGCCTATCAAATTAGCTAGGAGATAGGGAAGTACAAGTGACAGAGCCTCTTTAAATAGGACGAAATTGCAGTACCAGGATTATTATCTGTCTTACAAGCAGATACATTTAGAAAAATGCTAATTTTCTCTACAATTTTCTCTACGATTCGGATTGTATCGACCACATTTTACCACTTACATAAAGTACAATGTGTCACAAGAAAACAATCTCAGAATGCTTGGATAAATAAAAGAATTCCAAAGTTATTACCACATAAAGAGAAGACAATATGTCATTGCCATATTTATTCATTTTCCTATCATAGGGGGGCA
The DNA here is from genome assembly GCF_050947455.1 of Rhinoderma darwinii. Lineage (NCBI taxonomy): Eukaryota > Metazoa > Chordata > Amphibia > Anura > Rhinodermatidae > Rhinoderma > Rhinoderma darwinii. Next base: position 162,901 of record NW_027461737.1, read on the forward strand.
CACTAATCTGTATTAGAGTTGTTGAATGGTCTCAGTGGTGTCAGATTAATAGTGAATAACGAGCACAGGGATGTGGGGGCATAGCATAGTTACCAAAACAAAGACCACTCTCCGCATCGGACACGCCATACAGACCCATTCCACATATATGCCATTTACACAATGCACTCAGGCCACACATGCGCCGCCGCTAGGCCTGCTCCACGCAACTCACACAGCCCTGGTATCAGCAGGTCCTCGTTAGTATAGTGGAGAGTATCCCCGCCTGTCACGCGGGAGACCGGGGTTCGATTCCCCGACGGGGAGAATTGTCACTTTTAGACACATCAATAACCAGAATTATAAAACAAGACTCTTTCTTTTCACTTTGGGCGGTGTAATGTTTTCTATATGACGCTGTCCAATCAGCTTCTGCCCCTTCCCTGTCCAGCAACACAGTATGATCTTATAGTATACAGCTTTCATTCCCAATTCTGTATTCAACTGGCTATATCTCAGGCTCTGTCACAGCTAGAACTGTGATTCTACTGTCATATGAAAGATTGGAATCTCCCCTTTCATATGCACCAGAACCGCGGTTCTAGGTCGTCCACAGCCCGAGATATGGCTGTTTGAATGGATCCCCCTTCCCTCTAGACTGTCTCCTAATGCTGTGAAACAGCATCCTGCTGATAGGACAGAGTCAGAGGCTGGGAGGAAGCCCCACCTCAGGAGAATCGCTGCTGTTACCTCCCAGTTGTCTTCTAAATCCTCATTTACATATTTAGAAAAAAGCTCATAACTTTTGAAATAATAAACGTTTTGGGACACAATTTTCACTAGTATTATCAGTGTGACAGCGCCTATCAAATTAGCTAGGAGATAGGGAAGTACAAGTGACAGAGCCTCTTTAAATAGGACGAAATTGCAGTACCAGGATTATTATCTGTCTTACAAGCAGATACATTTAGAAAAATGCTAATTTTCTCTACAATTTTCTCTACGATTCGGATTGTATCGACCACATTTTACCACTTACATAAAGTACAATGTGTCACAAGAAAACAATCTCAGAATGCTTGGATAAATAAAAGAATTCCAAAGTTATTACCACATAAAGAGAAGACAATATGTCATTGCCATATTTATTCATTTTCCTATCATAGGGGGGCACACCAATCTGTATTAGAGTTGTTGAATGGTCTCAGTGGTGTCAGATTAATAGTGAATAACGAGCACAGGGATGTGGGGGCATAGCATAGTTACCAAAACAAAGACCACTCTCCGCATTGGACACGCCATACAGACCCATTCCACATATATGCCATTTACACAATGCACTCAGGCCACACATGCGCCGCCGCTAGGCCTGCTCCACGCAACTCACACAGCTGTGGTATCAGCAGGTCCTCGTTAGTATAGTGGAGAGTATCCCCGCCTGTCACGCGGGAGACCGGGGTTCGATTCCCCGAAGGGGAGAATTGTCACTTTTAGACACATCAATAACCAGAATTATAAAACAAGACTCTTTCTTTTCACTTTGGGCGGTGTAATGTTTTCTGTATGACGCTGTCCAATCAGCTTCTGCCCCTTCCCTGTCCAGCAACACAGTATGATCTTATAGTATACAGCTTTCATTCCCAATTCTGTATTCAACTGGCTATATCTCAGGCTCTGTCACAGCTAGAACTGTGATTCTACTGTCATATGAAAGATTGGAATCTCCCCTTTCATATGCCACCAGAACCGCGGTTCTAGGTCGTCCACAGCCCGAGATATGGCTGTTTGAATGGATCCCCCTTCCCTCTAGACTGTCTCCTAATGCTGTGAAACAGCATCCTGCTGATAGGACAGAGTCAGAGGCTGGGAGGAAGCCCCACCTCAGGAGAATCGCTGCTGTTACCTCCCAGTTGTCTTATAAATCCTCATTTACATATTTAGAAAAAAGCTCATAACTTTTGAAATAATAAACGTTTTGGGACACAATTTTCACTAGTATTATCAGTGTGACAGCGCCTATCAAATTAGCTAGGAGATAGGGAAGTACAAGTGACAGAGCCTCTTTAAATAGGACGAAATTGCAGTACCAGGATTATTATCTGTCTTACAAGCAGATACATTTAGAAAAATGCTAATTTTCTCTACAATTTTCTCTACGATTCGGATTGTATCGACCACATTTTACCACTTACATAAAGTACAATGTGTCACAAGAAAACAATCTCAGAATGCTTGGATAAATAAAAGAATTCCAAAGTTATTACCACATAAAGAGAAGACAATATGTCATTGCCATATTTATTCATTTTCCTATCATAGGGGGGCACACTAATCTGTATTAGAGTTGTTGAATGGTCTCAGTGGTGTCAGATTAATAGTGAATAACGAGCACAGGGATGTGGGGGCATAGCATAGTTACCAAAACAAAGACCACTCTCCGCATCGGACACGCCATACAGACCCATTCCACATATATGCCATTTACACAATGCACTCAGGCCACACATGCGCCGCCGCTAGGCCTGCTCCACGCAACTCACACAGCCCTGGTATCAGCAGGTCCTCGTTAGTATAGTGGAGAGTATCCCCGCCTGTCACGCGGGAGACCGGGGTTCGATTCCCCGACGGGGAGAATTGTCACTTTTAGACACATCAATAACCAGAATTATAAAACAAGACTCTTTCTTTTCACTTTGGGCGGTGTAATGTTTTCTATATGACGCTGTCCAATCAGCTTCTGCCCCTTCCCTGTCCAGCAACACAGTATGATCTTATAGTATACAGCTTTCATTCCCAATTCTGTATTCAACTGGCTATATCTCAGGCTCTGTCACAGCTAGAACTGTGATTCTACTGTCATATGAAAGATTGGAATCTCCCCTTTCATATGCACCAGAACCGCGGTTCTAGGTCGTCCACAGCCCGAGATATGGCTGTTTGAATGGATCCCCCTTCCCTCTAGACTGTCTCCTAATGCTGTGAAACAGCATCCTGCTGATAGGACAGAGTCAGAGGCTGGGAGGAAGCCCCACCTCAGGAGAATCGCTGCTGTTACCTCCCAGTTGTCTTATAAATCCTCATTTACATATTTAGAAAAAAGCTAATAACTTTTGAAATAATAAACGTTTTGGGACACAATTTTCACTAGTATTATCAGTGTGACAGCGCCTATCAAATTAGCTAGGAGATAGGGAAGTACAAGTGACAGAGCCTCTTTAAATAGGACGAAATTGCAGTACCAGGATTATTATCTGTCTTACAAGCAGATACATTTAGAAAAATGCTAATTTTCTCTACAATTTTCTCTACGATTCGGATTGTATCGACCACATTTTACCTCTTACATAAAGTACAATGTGTCACAAGAAAACAATCTCAGAATGCTTGGATAAATAAAAGAATTCCAAAGTTATTACCACATAAAGAGAAGACAATATGTCATAGCCATATTTATTCATTTTCCTATCATAGGGGGGCACACTAATCTGTATTAGAGTTGTTGAATGGTCTCAGTGGTGTCAGATTAATAGTGAATAACGAGCACAGGGATGTGGGGGCATAGCATAGTTACCAAAACAAAGACCACTCTCCGCATCGGACACGCCATACAGACCCATTCCACATATATGCCATTTACACAATGCACTCAGGCCACACATGCGCCGCCGCTAGGCCTGCTCCACGCAACTCATACAGACCTGGTATCAGCAGGTCCTCGTTAGTATAGTGGAGAGTATCCCCGCCTGTCACGCGGGAGACCGGGGTTCGATTCCCCGACGGGGAGAATTGTCACTTTTAGACACATCAATAACCAGAATTATAAAACAAGACTCTTTCTTTTCACTTTGGGCGGTGTAATGTTTTCTATATGACGCTGTCCAATCAGCTTCTGCCCCTTCCCTGTCCAGCAACACAGTATGATCTTATAGTATACAGCTTTCATTCCCAATTCTGTATTCAACTGGCTATATCTCAGGCTCTGTCACAGCTAGAACTGTGATTCTACTGTCATATGAAAGATTGGAATCTCCCCTTTCATATGCACCAGAACCGCGGTTCTAGGTCGTCCACAGCCCGAGATATGGCTGTTTGAATGGATCCCCCTTCCCTCTAGACTGTCTCCTAATGCTGTGAAACAGCATCCTGCTGATAGGACAGAGTCAGAGGCTGGGAGGAAGCCCCACCTCAGGAGAATCGCTGCTGTTACCTCCCAGTTGTCTTCTAAATCCTCATTTACATATTTAGAAAAAAGCTCATAACTTTTGAAATAATAAACGTTTTGGGACACAATTTTCACTAGTATTATCAGTGTGACAGCGCCTATCAAATTAGCTAGGAGATAGGGAAGTACAAGTGACAGAGCCTCTTTAAATAGGACGAAATTGCAGTACCAGGATTATTATCTGTCTTACAAGCAGATACATTTAGAAAAATGCTAATTTTCTCTACAATTTTCTCTACGATTCGGATTGTATCGACCACATTTTACCACTTACATAAAGTACAATGTGTCACAAGAAAACAATCTCAGAATGCTTGGATAAATAAAAGAATTCCAAAGTTATTACCACATAAAGAGAAGACAATATGTCATTGCCATATTTATTCATTTTCCTATCATAGGGGGGCACACCAATCTGTATTAGAGTTGTTGAATGGTCTCAGTGGTGTCAGATTAATAGTGAATAACGAGCACAGGGATGTGGGGGCATAGCATAGTTACCAAAACAAAGACCACTCTCCGCATCGGACACGCCATACAGACCCATTCCACATATATGCCATTTACACAATGCACTCAGGCCACACATGCGCCGCCGCTAGGCCTGCTCCACGCAACTCACACAGCTGTGGTATCAGCAGGTCCTCGTTAGTATAGTGGAGAGTATCCCCGCCTGTCACGCGGGAGACCGGGGTTCGATTCCCCGAAGGGGAGAATTGTCACTTTTAGACACATCAATAACCAGAATTATAAAACAAGACTCTTTCTTTTCACTTTGGGCGGTGTAATGTTTTCTGTATGACGCTGTCCAATCAGCTTCTGCCCCTTCCCTGTCCAGCAACACAGTATGATCTTATAGTATACAGCTTTCATTCCCAATTCTGTATTCAACTGGCTATATCTCAGGCTCTGTCACAGCTAGAACTGTGATTCTACTGTCATATGAAAGATTGGAATCTCCCCTTTCATATGCACCAGAACCGCGGTTCTAGGTCGTCCACAGCCCGAGATATGGCTGTTTGAATGGATCCCCCTTCCCTCTAGACTGTCTCCTAATGCTGTGAAACAGCATCCTGCTGATAGGACAGAGTCAGAGGCTGGGAGGAAGCCCCACCTCAGGAGAATCGCTGCTGTTACCTCCCAGTTGTCTTATAAATCCTCATTTACATATTTAGAAAAAAGCTAATAACTTTTGAAATAATAAACGTTTTGGGACACAATTTTCACTAGTATTATCAGTGTGACAGCGCCTATCAAATTAGCTAGGAGATAGGGAAGTACAAGTGACAGAGCCTCTTTAAATAGGACGAAATTGCAGTACCAGGATTATTATCTGTCTTACAAGCAGATACATTTAGAAAAATGCTAATTTTCTCTACAATTTTCTCTACGATTCGGATTGTATCGACCACATTTTACCTCTTACATAAAGTACAATGTGTCACAAGAAAACAATCTCAGAATGCTTGGATAAATAAAAGAATTCCAAAGTTATTACCACATAAAGAGAAGACAATATGTCATAGCCATATTTATTCATTTTCCTATCATAGGGGGGCACACTAATCTGTATTAGAGTTGTTGAATGGTCTCAGTGGTGTCAGATTAATAGTGAATAACGAGCACAGGGATGTGGGGGCATAGCATAGTTACCAAAACAAAGACCACTCTCCGCATCGGACACGCCATACAGACCCATTCCACATATATGCCATTTACACAATGCACTCAGGCCACACATGCGCCGCCGCTAGGCCTGCTCCACGCAACTCATACAGACCTGGTATCAGCAGGTCCTCGTTAGTATAGTGGAGAGTATCCCCGCCTGTCACGCGGGAGACCGGGGTTCGATTCCCCGACGGGGAGAATTGTCACTTTTAGACACATCAATAACCAGAATTATAAAACAAGACTCTTTCTTTTCACTTTGGGCGGTGTAATGTTTTCTATATGACGCTGTCCAATCAGCTTCTGCCCCTTCCCTGTCCAGCAACACAGTATGATCTTATAGTATACAGCTTTCATTCCCAATTCTGTATTCAACTGGCTATATCTCAGGCTCTGTCACAGCTAGAACTGTGATTCTACTGTCATATGAAAGATTGGAATCTCCCCTTTCATATGCACCAGAACCGCGGTTCTAGGTCGTCCACAGCCCGAGATATGGCTGTTTGAATGGATCCCCCTTCCCTCTAGACTGTCTCCTAATGCTGTGAAACAGCATCCTGCTGATAGGACAGAGTCAGAGGCTGGGAGGAAGCCCCACCTCAGGAGAATCGCTGCTGTTACCTCCCAGTTGTCTTCTAAATCCTCATTTACATATTTAGAAAAAAGCTCATAACTTTTGAAATAATAAACGTTTTGGGACACAATTTTCACTAGTATTATCAGTGTGACAGCGCCTATCAAATTAGCTAGGAGATAGGGAAGTACAAGTGACAGAGCCTCTTTAAATAGGACGAAATTGCAGTACCAGGATTATTATCTGTCTTACAAGCAGATACATTTAGAAAAATGCTAATTTTCTCTACAATTTTCTCTACGATTCGGATTGTATCGACCACATTTTACCACTTACATAAAGTACAATGTGTCACAAGAAAACAATCTCAGAATGCTTGGATAAATAAAAGAATTCCAAAGTTATTACCACATAAAGAGAAGACAATATGTCATTGCCATATTTATTCATTTTCCTATCATAGGGGGGCACACCAATCTGTATTAGAGTTGTTGAATGGTCTCAGTGGTGTCAGATTAATAGTGAATAACGAGCACAGGGATGTGGGGGCATAGCATAGTTACCAAAACAAAGACCACTCTCCGCATCGGACACGCCATACAGACCCATTCCACATATATGCCATTTACACAATGCACTCAGGCCACACATGCGCCGCCGCTAGGCCTGCTCCACGCAACTCACACAGCTGTGGTATCAGCAGGTCCTCGTTAGTATAGTGGAGAGTATCCCCGCCTGTCACGCGGGAGACCGGGGTTCGATTCCCCGAAGGGGAGAATTGTCACTTTTAGACACATCAATAACCAGAATTATAAAACAAGACTCTTTCTTTTCACTTTGGGCGGTGTAATGTTTTCTGTATGACGCTGTCCAATCAGCTTCTGCCCCTTCCCTGTCCAGCAACACAGTATGATCTTATAGTATACAGCTTTCATTCCCAATTCTGTATTCAACTGGCTATATCTCAGGCTCTGTCACAGCTAGAACTGTGATTCTACTGTCATATGAAAGATTGGAATCTCCCCTTTCATATGCCACCAGAACCGCGGTTCTAGGTCGTCCACAGCCCGAGATATGGCTGTTTGAATGGATCCCCCTTCCCTCTAGACTGTCTCCTAATGCTGTGAAACAGCATCCTGCTGATAGGACAGAGTCAGAGGCTGGGAGGAAGCCCCACCTCAGGAGAATCGCTGCTGTTACCTCCCAGTTGTCTTATAAATCCTCATTTACATATTTAGAAAAAAGCTCATAACTTTTGAAATAATAAACGTTTTGGGACACAATTTTCACTAGTATTATCAGTGTGACAGCGCCTATCAAATTAGCTAGGAGATAGGGAAGTACAAGTGACAGAGCCTCTTTAAATAGGACGAAATTGCAGTACCAGGATTATTATCTGTCTTACAAGCAGATACATTTAGAAAAATGCTAATTTTCTCTACAATTTTCTCTACGATTCGGATTGTATCGACCACATTTTACCACTTACATAAAGTACAATGTGTCACAAGAAAACAATCTCAGAATGCTTGGATAAATAAAAGAATTCCAAAGTTATTACCACATAAAGAGAAGACAATATGTCATTGCCATATTTATTCATTTTCCTATCATAGGGGGGCACACTAATCTGTATTAGAGTTGTTGAATGGTCTCAGTGGTGTCAGATTAATAGTGAATAACGAGCACAGGGATGTGGGGGCATAGCATAGTTACCAAAACAAAGACCACTCTCCGCATCGGACACGCCATACAGACCCATTCCACATATATGCCATTTACACAATGCACTCAGGGCACACATGCGCCGCCGCTAGGCCTGCTCCACGCAACTCACACAGCCCTGGTATCAGCAGGTCCTCGTTAGTATAGTGGAGAGTATCCCCGCCTGTCACGCGGGAGACCGGGGTTCGATTCCCCGACGGGGAGAATTGTCACTTTTAGACACATCAATAACCAGAATTATAAAACAAGACTCTTTCTTTTCACTTTGGGCGGTGTAATGTTTTCTATATGACGCTGTCCAATCAGCTTCTGCCCCTTCCCTGTCCAGCAACACAGTGTGATCTTATAGTATACAGCTTTCATTCCCAATTCTGTATTCAACTGGCTATATATCAGGCTCTGTCACAGCTAGAACTGTGATTCTACTGTCATATGAAAGATTGGAATCTCCCCTTTCATATGCCACCAGAACCGCGGTTCTAGGTCGTCCACAGCCCGAGATATGGCTGTTTGAATGGATCCCCCTTCCCTCTAGACTGTCTCCTAATGCTGTGAAACAGCATCCTGCTGATAGGACAGAGTCAGAGGCTGGGAGGAAGCCCCACCTCAGGAGAATCGCTGCTGTTACCTCCCAGTTGTCTTATAAATCCTCATTTACATATTTAGAAAAAAGCTCATAACTTTTGAAATAATAAACGTTTTGGGACACAATTTTCACTAGTATTATCAGTGTGACAGCGCCTATCAAATTAGCTAGGAGATAGGGAAGTACAAGTGACAGAGCCTCTTTAAATAGGACGAAATTGCAGTACCAGGATTATTATCTGTCTTACAAGCAGATACATTTAGAAAAATGCTAATTTTCTCTACAATTTTCTCTACGATTCGGATTGTATCGACCACATTTTACCACTTACATAAAGTACAATGTGTCACAAGAAAACAATCTCAGAATGCTTGGATAAATAAAAGAATTCCAAAGTTATTACCACATAAAGAGAAGACAATATGTCATTGCCATATTTATTCATTTTCCTATCATAGGGGGGCACACTAATCTGTATTAGAGTTGTTGAATGGTCTCAGTGGTGTCAGATTAATAGTGAATAACGAGCACAGGGATGTGGGGGCATAGCATAGTTACCAAAACAAAGACCACTCTCCGCATCGGACACGCCATACAGACCCATTCCACATATATGCCATTTACACAATGCACTCAGGCCACACATGCGCCGCCGCTAGGCCTGCTCCACGCAACTCACACAGCCCTGGTATCAGCAGGTCATCGTTAGTATAGTGGAGAGTATCCCCGCCTGTCACGCGGGAGACCGGGGTTCGATTCCCCGACGGGGAGAATTCACACTTTTAGACACATCAATAACCAGAATTATAAAACAAGACTCTTTCTTTTCACTTTGGGCGGTGTAATGTTTTCTGTATGACGCTGTCCAATCAGCTTCTGCCCCATCCCTGTCCAGCAACACAGTGTGATCTTATAGTATACAGCTTTCATTCCCAATTCTGTATTCAACTGGCTATATCTCAGGATCTGTCACAGCTAGAACTGTGATTCTACTGTCATATGAAAGATTGGAATCTCCCCTTTCATATGCCACCAGAACCGCGGTTCTAGGTCGTCCACAGCCCGAGATATGGCTGTTTGAATGGATCCCCCTTCCCTCTAGACTGTCTCCTAATGCTGTGAAACAGCATCCTGCTGATAGGACAGAGTCAGAGGCTGGGAGGAAGCCCCACCTCAGGAGAATCGCTGCTGTTACCTCCCAGTTGTCTTATAAATCCTCATTTACATATTTAGAAAAAAGCTCATAACTTTTGAAATAATAAACGTTTTGGGACACAATTTTCACTAGTATTATCAGTGTGACAGCGCCTATCAAATTAGCTAGGAGATAGGGAAGTACAAGTGACAGAGCCTCTTTAAATAGGACGAAATTGCAGTACCAGGATTATTATCTGTCTTACAAGCAGATACATTTAGAAAAATGCTAATTTTCTCTACAATTTTCTCTACGATTCGGATTGTATCGACCACATTTTACCACTTACATAAAGTACAATGTGTCACAAGAAAACAATCTCAGAATGCTTGGATAAATAAAAGAATTCCAAAGTTATTACCACATAAAGAGAAGACAATATGTCATTGCCATATTTATTCATTTTCCTATCATAGGGGGGCACACTAATCTGTATTAGAGTTGTTGAATGGTCTCAGTGGTGTCAGATTAATAGTGAATAACGAGCACAGGGATGTGGGGGCATAGCATAGTTACCAAAACAAAGACCACTCTCCGCATCGGACACGCCATACAGACCCATTCCACATATATGCCATTTACACAATGCACTCAGGCCACACATGCGCCGCCGCTAGGCCTGCTCCACGCAACTCACACAGCCCTGGTATCAGCAGGTCATCGTTAGTATAGTGGAGAGTATCCCCGCCTGTCACGCGGGAGACCGGGGTTCGATTCCCCGACGGGGAGAATTCACACTTTTAGACACATCAATAACCAGAATTATAAAACAAGACTCTTTCTTTTCACTTTGGGCGGTGTAATGTTTTCTGCATGACGCTGTCCAATCAGCTTCTGCCCCTTCCCTGTCCAGCAACACAGTATGATCTTATAGTATACAGCTTTCATTCCCAATTCTGTATTCAACTGGCTATATATCAGGCTCTGTCACAGCTAGAACTGTGATTCTACTGTCATATGAAAGATTGGAATCTCCCCTTTCATATGCCACCAGAACCGCGGTTCTAGGTCGTCCACAGCCCGAGATATGGCTGTTTGAATGGATCCCCCTTCCCTCTAGACTGTCTCCTAATGCTGTGAAACAGCATCCTGCTGATAGGACAGAGTCAGAGGCTGGGAGGAAGCCCCACCTCAGGAGAATCGCTGCTGTTACCTCCCAGTTGTCTTATAAATCCTCATTTACATATTTAGAAAAAAGCTCATAACTTTTGAAATAATAAACGTTTTGGGACACAATTTTCACTAGTATTATCAGTGTGACAGCGCCTATCAAATTAGCTAGGAGATAGGGAAGTACAAGTGACAGAGCCTCTTTAAATAGGACGAAATTGCAGTACCAGGATTATTATCTGTCTTACAAGCAGATACATTTAGAAAAATGCTAATTTTCTCTACAATTTTCTCTACGATTCGGATTGTATCGACCACATTTTACCACTTACATAAAGTACAATGTGTCACAAGAAAACAATCTCAGAATGCTTGGATAAATAAAAGAATTCCAAAGTTATTACCACATAAAGAGAAGACAATATGTCATTGCCATATTTATTCATTTTCCTATCATAGGGGGGCACACTAATCTGTATTAGAGTTGTTGAATGGTCTCAGTGGTGTCAGATTAATAGTGAATAACGAGCACAGGGATGTGGGGGCATAGCATAGTTACCAAAACAAAGACCACTCTCCGCATCGGACACGCCATACAGACCCATTCCACATATATGCCATTTACACAATGCACTCAGGCCACACATGCGCCGCCGCTAGGCCTGCTCCACGCAACTCACACAGCCCTGGTATCAGCAGGTCCTCGTTAGTATAGTGGAGAGTATCCCCGCCTGTCACGCGGGAGACCGGGGTTCGATTCCCCGACGGGGAGAATTGTCACTTTTAGACACATCAATAACCAGAATTATAAAACAAGACTCTTTCTTTTCACTTTGGGCGGTGTAATGTTTTCTGTATGACGCTGTCCAATCAGCTTCTGCCCCATCCCTGTCCAGCAACACAGTGTGATCTTATAGTATACAGCTTTCATTCCCAATTCTGTATTCAACTGGCTATATCTCAGGCTCTGTCACAGCTAGAACTGTGATTCTACTGTCATATGAAAGATTGGAATCTCCCCTTTCATATGCCACCAGAACCGCGGTTCTAGGTCGTCCACAGCCCGAGATATGGCTGTTTGAATGGATCCCCCTTCCCTCTAGACTGTCTCCTAATGCTGTGAAACAGCATCCTGCTGATAGGACAGAGTCAGAGGCTGGGAGGAAGCCCCACCTCAGGAGAATCGCTGCTGTTACCTCCCAGTTGTCTTATAAATCCTCATTTACATATTTAGAAAAAAGCTCATAACTTTTGAAATAATAAACGTTTTGGGACACAATTTTCACTAGTATTATCAGTGTGACAGCGCCTATCAAATTAGCTAGGAGATAGGGAAGTACAAGTGACAGAGCCTCTTTAAATAGGACGAAATTGCAGTACCAGGATTATTATCTGTCTTACAAGCAGATACATTTAGAAAAATGCTAATTTTCTCTACAATTTTCTCTACGATTCGGATTGTATCGACCACATTTTACCACTTACATAAAGTACAATGTGTCACAAGAAAACAATCTCAGAATGCTTGGATAAATAAAAGAATTCCAAAGTTATTACCACATAAAGAGAAGACAATATGTCATTGCCATATTTATTCATTTTCCTATCATAGGGGGGCACACTAATCTGTATTAGAGTTGTTGAATGGTCTCAGTGGTGTCAGATTAATAGTGAATAACGAGCACAGGGATGTGGGGGCATAGCATAGTTACCAAAACAAAGACCACTCTCCGCATCGGACACGCCATACAGACCCATTCCACATATATGCCATTTACACAATGCACTCAGGCCACACATGCGCCGCCGCTAGGCCTGCTCCACGCAACTCACACATCCCTGGTATCAGCAGGTCCTCGTTAGTATAGTGGAGAGTATCCCCGCCTGTCACGCGGGAGACCGGGGTTCGATTCCCCGACGGGGAGAATTGTCACTTTTAGACACATCAATAACCAGAATTATAAAACAAGACTCTTTCTTTTCACTTTGGGCGGTGTAATGTTTTCTGTATGACGCTGTCCAATCAGCTTCTGCCCCATCCCTGTCCAGCAACACAGTGTGATCTTATAGTATACAGCTTTCATTCCCAATTCTGTATTCAACTGGCTATATCTCAGGCTCTGTCACAGCTAGAACTGTGATTCTACTGTCATATGAAAGATTGGAATCTCCCCTTTCATATGCCACCAGAACCGCGGTTCTAGGTCGTCCACAGCCCGAGATATGGCTGTTTGAATGGATCCCCCTTCCCTCTAGACTGTCTCCTAATGCTGTGAAACAGCATCCTGCTGATAGGACAGAGTCAGAGGCTGGGAGGAAGCCCCACCTCAGGAGAATCGCTGCTGTTACCTCCCAGTTGTCTTATAAATCCTCATTTACATATTTAGAAAAAAGCTCATAACTTTTGAAATAATAAACGTTTTGGGACACAATTTTCACTAGTATTATCAGTGTGACAGCGCCTATCAAATTAGCTAGGAGATAGGGAAGTACAAGTGACAGAGCCTCTTTAAATAGGACGAAATTGCAGTACCAGGATTATTATCTGTCTTACAAGCAGATACATTTAGAAAAATGCTAATTTTCTCTACAATTTTCTCTACGATTCGGATTGTATCAACCACATTTTACCACTTACATAAAGTACAATGTGTCACAAGAAAACAATCTCAGAATGCTTGGATAAATAAAAGAATTCCAAAGTTATTACCACATAAAGAGAAGACAATATGTCATTGCCATATTTATTCATTTTCCTATCATAGGGGGGCACACTAATCTGTATTAGAGTTGTTGAATGGTCTCAGTGGTGTCAGATTAATAGTGAATAACGAGCACAGGGATGTGGGGGCATAGCATAGTTACCAAAACAAAGACCACTCTCCGCATCAGACACGCCATACAGACCCATTCCACATATATGCCATTTACACAATGCACTCAGGCCACACATGCGCCGCCGCTAGGCCTGCTCCACGCAACTCACACATCCCTGGTATCAGCAGGTCCTCGTTAGTATAGTGGAGAGTATCCCCGCCTGTCACGCGGGAGACCGGGGTTCGATTCCCCGACGGGGAGAATTGTCACTTTTAGACACATCAATAACCAGAATTATAAAACAAGACTCTTTCTTTTCACTTTGGGCGGTGTAATGTTTTCTGTATGACGCTGTCCAATCAGCTTCTGCCCCATCCCTGTCCAGCAACACAGTGTGATCTTATAGTATACAGCTTTCATTCCCAATTCTGTATTCAACTGGCTATATCTCAGGCTCTGTCACAGCTAGAACTGTGATTCTACTGTCATATGAAAGATTGGAATCTCCCCTTTCATATGCCACCAGAACCGCGGTTCTAGGTCGTCCACAGCCCGAGATATGGCTGTTTGAATGGATCCCCCTTCCCTCTAGACTGTCTCCTAATGCTGTGAAACAGCATCCTGCTGATAGGACAGAGTCAGAGGCTGGGAGGAAGCCCCACCTCAGGAGAATCGCTGCTGTTACCTCCCAGTTGTCTTATAAATCCTCATTTACATATTTAGAAAAAAGCTCATAACTTTTGAAATAATAAACGTTTTGGGACACAATTTTCACTAGTATTATCAGTGTGACAGCGCCTATCAAATTAGCTAGGAGATAGGGAAGTACAAGTGACAGAGCCTCTTTAAATAGGACGAAATTGCAGTACCAGGATTATTATCTGTCTTACAAGCAGATACATTTAGAATAATGCTAATTTTCTCTACAATTTTCTCTACGATTCGGATTGTATCGACCACATTTTACCACTTACATAAAGTACAATGTGTCACAAGAAAACAATCTCAGAATGCTTGGATAAATAAAAGAATTCCAAAGTTATTACCACATAAAGAGAAGACAATATGTCATTGCCATATTTATTCATTTTCCTATCATAGGGGGGCACACTAATCTGTATTAGAGTTGTTGAATGGTCTCAGTGGTGTCAGATTAATAGTGAATAACGAGCACAGGGATGTGGGGGCATAGCATAGTTACCAAAACAAAGACCACTCTCCGCATCAGACACGCCATACAGACCCATTCCACATATATGCCATTTACACAATGCACTCAGGCCACACATGCGCCGCCGCTAGGCCTGCTCCACGCAACTCACACATCCCTGGTATCAGCAGGTCCTCGTTAGTATAGTGGAGAGTATCCCCGCCTGTCACGCGGGAGACCGGGGTTCGATTCCCCGACGGGGAGAATTGTCACTTTTAGACACATCAATAACCAGAATTATAAAACAAGACTCTTTCTTTTCACTTTGGGCGGTGTAATGTTTTCTGTATGACGCTGTCCAATCAGCTTCTGCCCCATCCCTGTCCAGCAACACAGTGTGATCTTATAGTATACAGCTTTCATTCCCAATTCTGTATTCAACTGGCTATATCTCAGGCTCTGTCACAGCTAGAACTGTGATTCTACTGTCATATGAAAGATTGGAATCTCCCCTTTCATATGCCACCAGAACCGCGGTTCTAGGTCGTCCACAGCCCGAGATATGGCTGTTTGAATGGATCCCCCTTCCCTCTAGACTGTCTCCTAATGCTGTGAAACAGCATCCTGCTGATAGGACAGAGTCAGAGGCTGGGAGGAAGCCCCACCTCAGGAGAATCGCTGCTGTTACCTCCCAGTTGTCTTATAAATCCTCATTTACATATTTAGAAAAAAGCTCATAACTTTTGAAATAATAAACGTTTTGGGACACAATTTTCACTAGTATTATCAGTGTGACAGCGCCTATCAAATTAGCTAGGAGATAGGGAAGTACAAGTGACAGAGCCTCTTTAAATAGGACGAAATTGCAGTACCAGGATTATTATCTGTCTTACAAGCAGATACATTTAGAATAATGCTAATTTTCTCTACAATTTTCTCTACGATTCGGATTGTATCGACCACATTTTACCACTTACATAAAGTACAATGTGTCACAAGAAAACAATCTCAGAATGCTTGGATAAATAAAAGAATTCCAAAGTTATTACCACATAAAGAGAAGACAATATGTCATTGCCATATTTATTCATTTTCCTATCGTAGGGGGGCACACTAATCTGTATTAGAGTTGTTGAATGGTCTCAGTGGTGTCAGATTAATAGTGAATAACGAGCACAGGGATGTGGGGGCATAGCATAGTTACCAAAACAAAGACCACTCTCCGCATCGGACACGCCATACAGACCCATTCCACATATATGCCATTTACACAATGCACTCAGGCCACACATGCGCCGCCGCTAGGCCTGCTCCACGCAACTCACACATCCCTGGTATCAGCAGGTCCTCGTTAGTATAGTGGAGAGTATCCCTGCCTGTCACGCGGGAGACCGGGGTTCGATTCCCCGAAGGGGAGAATTGTCACTTTTAGACACATCAATAACCAGAATTATAAAACAAGACTCTTTCTTTTCACTTTGGGCGGTGTAATGTTTTCTGTATGACGCTGTCCAATCAGCTTCTGCCCCTTCCCTGTCCAGCAACACAGTATGATCTTATAGTATACAGCTTTCATTCCCAATTCTGTATTCAACTGGCTATATCTCAGGCTCTGTCACAGCTAGAACTGTGATTCTACTGTCATATGAAAGATTGGAATCTCCCCTTTCATATGCACCAGAACCGCGGTTCTAGGTCGTCCACAGCCCGAGATATGGCTGTTTGAATGGATCCCCCTTCCCTCTAGACTGTCTCCTAATGCTGTGAAACAGCATCCTGCTGATAGGACAGAGTCAGAGGCTGGGAGGAAGCCCCACCTCAGGAGAATCGCTGCTGTTACCTCCCAGTTGTCTTATAAATCCTCATTTACATATTTAGAAAAAAGCTCATAACTTTTGAAATAATAAACGTTTTGGGACACAATTTTCACTAGTATTATCAGTGTGACAGCGCCTATCAAATTAGCTAGGAGATAGGGAAGTACAAGTGACAGAGCCTCTTTAAATAGGACGAAATTGCAGTACCAGGATTATTATCTGTCTTACAAGCAGATACATTTAGAAAAATGCTAATTTTCTCTACAATTTTCTCTACGATTCGGATTGTATCGACCACATTTTACCACTTACATAAAGTACAATGTGTCACAAGAAAACAATCTCAGAATGCTTGGATAAATAAAAGAATTCCAAAGTTATTACCACATAAAGAGAACACAATATGTCATTGCCATATTTATTCATTTTCCTATCATGGGGGGGCACACTAATCTGTATTAGAGTTGTTGAATGGTCTCAGTGGTGTCAGATTAATAGTGAATAACGAGCACAGGGATGTGGGGGCATAGCATAGTTACCAAAACAAAGACCACTCTCCGCATCGGACACGCCATACAGACCCATTCCACATATATGCCATTTACACAATGCACTCAGGCCACACATGCGCCGCCGCTAGGCCTGCTCCACGCAACTCACACATCCCTGGTATCAGCAGGTCCTCGTTAGTATAGTGGAGAGTATCCCCGCCTGTCACGCGGGAGACCGGGGTTCGATTCCCCGAAGGGGAGAATTGTCACTTTTAGACACATCAATAACCAGAATTATAAAACAAGACTCTTTCTTTTCACTTTGGGCGGTGTAATGTTTTCTGTATGACGCTGTCCAATCAGCTTCTGCCCCTTCCCTGTCCAGCAACACAGTATGATCTTATAGTATACAGCTTTCATTCCCAATTCTGTATTCAACTGGCTATATCTCAGGCTCTGTCACAGCTAGAACTGTGATTCTACTGTCATATGAAAGATTGGAATCTCCCCTTTCATATGCACCAGAACCGCGGTTCTAGGTCGTCCACAGCCCGAGATATGGCTGTTTGAATGGATCCCCCTTCCCTCTAGACTGTCTCCTAATGCTGTGAAACAGCATCCTGCTGATAGGACAGAGTCAGAGGCTGGGAGGAAGCCCCACCTCAGGAGAATCGCTGCTGTTACCTCCCAGTTGTCTTCTAAATCCTCATTTACATATTTAGAAAAAAGCTCATAACTTTTGAAATAATAAACGTTTTGGGACACAATTTTCACTAGTATTATCAGTGTGACAGCGCCTATCAAATTAGCTAGGAGATAGGGAAGTACAAGTGACAGAGCCTCTTTAAATAGGACGAAATTGCAGTACCAGGATTATTATCTGTCTTACAAGCAGATACATTTAGAAAAATGCTAATTTTCTCTACAATTTTCTCTACGATTCGGATTGTATCGACCACATTTTACCACTTACATAAAGTACAATGTGTCACAAGAAAACAATCTCAGAATGCTTGGATAAATAAAAGAATTCCAAAGTTATTACCACATAAAGAGAACACAATATGTCATTGCCATATTTATTCATTTTCCTATCATAGGGGGGCACACTAATCTGTATTAGAGTTGTTGAATGGTCTCAGTGGTGTCAGATTAATAGTGAATAACGAGCACAGGGATGTGGGGGCATAGCATAGTTACCAAAACAAAGACCACTCTCCGCATCGGACACGCCATACAGACCCATTCCACATATATGCCATTTACACAATGCACTCAGGCCACACATGCGCCGCCGCTAGGCCTGCTCCACGCAACTCACACATCCCTGGTATCAGCAGGTCCTCGTTAGTATAGTGGAGAGTATCCCCGCCTGTCACGCGGGAGACCGGGGTTCGATTCCCCGAAGGGGAGAATTGTCACTTTTAGACACATCAATAACCAGAATTATAAAACAAGACTCTTTCTTTTCACTTTGGGCGGTGTAATGTTTTCTGTATGACGCTGTCCAATCAGCTTCTGCCCCTTCCCTGTCCAGCAACACAGTATGATCTTATAGTATACAGCTTTCATTCCCAATTCTGTATTCAACTGGCTATATCTCAGGCTCTGTCACAGCTAGAACTGTGATTCTACTGTCATATGAAAGATTGGAATCTCCCCTTTCATATGCACCAGAACCGCGGTTCTAGGTCGTCCACAGCCCGAGATATGGCTGTTTGAATGGATCCCCCTTCCCTCTAGACTGTCTCCTAATGCTGTGAAACAGCATCCTGCTGATAGGACAGAGTCAGAGGCTGGGAGGAAGCCCCACCTCAGGAGAATCGCTGCTGTTACCTCCCAGTTGTCTTCTAAATCCTCATTTACATATTTAGAAAAAAGCTCATAACTTTTGAAATAATAAACGTTTTGGGACACAATTTTCACTAGTATTATCAGTGTGACAGCGCCTATCAAATTAGCTAGGAGATAGGGAAGTACAAGTGACAGAGCCTCTTTAAATAGGACGAAATTGCAGTACCAGGATTATTATCTGTCTTACAAGCAGATACATTTAGAAAAATGCTAATTTTCTCTACAATTTTCTCTACGATTCGGATTGTATCGACCACATTTTACCACTTACATAAAGTACAATGTGTCACAAGAAAACAATCTCAGAATGCTTGGATAAATAAAAGAATTCCAAAGTTATTACCACATAAAGAGAAGACAATATGTCATTGCCATATTTATTCATTTTCCTATCATAGGGGGGCACACCAATCTGTATTAGAGTTGTTGAATGGTCTCAGTGGTGTCAGATTAATAGTGAATAACGAGCACAGGGATGTGGGGGCATAGCATAGTTACCAAAACAAAGACCACTCTCCGCATCGGACACGCCATACAGACCCATTCCACATATATGCCATTTACACAATGCACTCAGGCCACACATGCGCCGCCGCTAGGCCTGCTCCACGCAACTCACACAGCTGTGGTATCAGCAGGTCCTCGTTAGTATAGTGGAGAGTATCCCCGCCTGTCACGCGGGAGACCGGGGTTCGATTCCCCGACGGGGAGAATTGTCACTCTTAGACACATCAATAACCAGAATTATAAAACAAGACTCTTTCTTTTCTCTTTGGGCGGTGTAATGTTTTCTGTATGACGCTGTCCAATCAGCTTCTGCCCCTTCCCTGTCCAGCAACACAGTGTGATCTTATAGTATACAGCTTTCATTCCCAATTCTGTATTCAACTGGCTATATCTCAGGCTCTGTCACAGCTAGAACTGTGATTCTACTGTCATATGAAAGATTGGAATCTCCCCTTTCATATGCACCAGAACCGCGGTTCTAGGTCGTCCACAGCCCGAGATATGGCTGTTTGAATGGATCCCCCTTCCCTCTAGACTGTCTCCTAATGCTGTGAAACAGCATCCTGCTGATAGGACAGAGTCAGAGGCTGGGAGGAAGCCCCACCTCAGGAGAATCGCTGCTGTTACCTCCCAGTTGTCTTATAAATCCTCATTTACATATTTAGAAAAAAGCTCATAACTTTTGAAATAATAAACGTTTTGGGACACAATTTTCACTAGTATTATCAGTGTGACAGTGCCTATCAAATTAGCTAGGAGATAGGGAAGTACAAGTGACAGAGCCTCTTTAAATAGGACGAAATTGCAGTACCAGGATTATTATCTGTCTTACAAGCAGATACATTTAGAAAAATGCTAATTTTCTCTACAATTTTCTCTACGATTCGGATTGTATCGACCACATTTTACCTCTTACATAAAGTACAATGTGTCACAAGAAAACAATCTCAGAATGCTTGGATAAATAAAAGAATTCCAAAGTTATTACCACATAAAGAGAAGACAATATGTCATTGCCATATTTATTCATTTTCCTATCATAGGGGGGCACACTAATCTGTATTAGAGTTGTTGAATGGTCTCAGTGGTGTCAGATTAATAGTGAATAACGAGCACAGGGATGTGGGGGCATAGCATAGTTACCAAAACAAAGACCACTCTCCGCATCGGACACGCCATACAGACCCATTCCACATATATGCCATTTACACAATGCACTCAGGCCACACATGCGCCGCCGCTAGGCCTGCTCCACGCAACTCACACAGCCCTGGTATCAGCAGGTCCTCGTTAGTATAGTGGAGAGTATCCCCGCCTGTCACGCGGGAGACCGGGGTTCGATTCCCCGACGGGGAGAATTGTCACTTTTAGACACATCAATAACCAGAATTATAAAACAAGACTCTTTCTTTTCACTTTGGGCGGTGTAATGTTTTCTGTATGACGCTGTCCAATCAGCTTCTGCCCCTTCCCTGTCCAGCAACACAGTGTGATCTTATAGTATACAGCTTTCATTCCCAATTCTGTATTCAACTGGCTATATCTCAGGCTCTGTCACAGCTAGAACTGTGATTCTACTGTCATATGAAAGATTGGAATCTCCCCTTTCATATGCCACCAGAACCGCGGTTCTAGGTCGTCCACAGCCCGAGATATGGCTGTTTGAATGGATCCCCCTTCCCTCTAGACTGTCTCCTAATGCTGTGAAACAGCATCCTGCTGATAGGACAGAGTCAGAGGCTGGGAGGAAGCCCCACCTCAGGAGAATCGCTGCTGTTACCTCCCTGTTGTCTTATAAATCCTCATTTACATATTTAGAAAAAAGCTCATAACTTTTGAAATAATAAACGTTTTGGGACACAATTTTCACTAGTATTATCAGTGTGACAGCGCCTATCAAATTAGCTAGGAGATAGGGAAGTACAAGTGACAGAGCCTCTTTAAATAGGACGAAATTGCAGTACCAGGATTATTATCTGTCTTACAAGCAGATACATTTAGAAAAATGCTAATTTTCTCTACAATTTTCTCTACGATTCGGATTGTATCGACCACATTTTACCTCTTACATAAAGTACAATGTGTCACAAGAAAACAATCTCAGAATGCTTGGATAAATAAAAGAATTCCGAAGTTATTACCACATAAAGAGAAGACAATATGTCATTGCCATATTTATTCATTTTCCTATCATAGGGGGGCACACTAATCTGTATTAGAGTTGTTGAATGGTCTCATTTGGTGTCAGATTAATAGTGAATAACGAGCACAGGGATGTGGGGGCATAGCATAGTTACCAAAACAAAGACCACTCTCCGCATCGGACACGCCATACAGACCCATTCCACATATATGCCATTTACACAATGCACTCAGGCCACACATGCGCCGCCGCTAGGCCTGCTCCACGCAACTCACACAGCCCTGGTATCAGCAGGTCCTCGTTAGTATAGTGGAGAGTATCCCCGCCTGTCACGCGGGAGACCGGGGTTCGATTCCCCGACGGGGAGAATTGTCACTTTTAGACACATCAATAACCAGAATTATAAAACAAGACTCTTTCTTTTCACTTTGGGCGGTGTAATGTTTTCTGTATGACGCTGTCCAATCAGCTTCTGCCCCTTCCCTGTCCAGCAACACAGTGTGATCTTATAGTATACAGCTTTCATTCCCAATTCTGTATTCAACTGGCTATATCTCAGGCTCTGTCACAGCTAGAACTGTGATTCTACTGTCATATGAAAGATTGGAATCTCCCCTTTCATATGCCACCAGAACCGCGGTTCTAGGTCGTCCACAGCCCGAGATATGGCTGTTTGAATGGATCCCCCTTCCCTCTAGACTGTCTCCTAATGCTGTGAAACAGCATCCTGCTGATAGGACAGAGTCAGAGGCTGGGAGGAAGCCCCACCTCAGGAGAATCGCTGCTGTTACCTCCCTGTTGTCTTATAAATCCTCATTTACATATTTAGAAAAAAGCTCATAACTTTTGAAATAATAAACGTTTTGGGACACAATTTTCACTAGTATTATCAGTGTGACAGCGCCTATCAAATTAGCTAGGAGATAGGGAAGTACAAGTGACAGAGCCTCTTTAAATAGGACGAAATTGCAGTACCAGGATTATTATCTGTCTTACAAGCAGATACATTTAGAAAAATGCTAATTTTCTCTACAATTTTCTCTACGATTCGGATTGTATCGACCACATTTTACCTCTTACATAAAGTACAATGTGTCACAAGAAAACAATCTCAGAATGCTTGGATAAATAAAAGAATTCCGAAGTTATTACCACATAAAGAGAAGACAATATGTCATTGCCATATTTATTCATTTTCCTATCATAGGGGGGCACACTAATCTGTATTAGAGTTGTTGAATGGTCTCATTTGGTGTCAGATTAATAGTGAATAACGAGCACAGGGATGTGGGGGCATAGCATAGTTACCAAAACAAAGACCACTCTCCGCATCGGACACGCCATACAGACCCATTCCACATATATGCCATTTACACAATGCACTCAGGCCACACATGCGCCGCCGCTAGGCCTGCTCCACGCAACTCACACAGCCCTGGTATCAGCAGGTCCTCGTTAGTATAGTGGAGAGTATCCCCGCCTGTCACGCGGGAGACCGGGGTTCGATTCCCCGACGGGGAGAATTGTCACTTTTAGACACATCAATAACCAGAATTATAAAACAAGACTCTTTCTTTTCACTTTGGGCGGTGTAATGTTTTCTGTATGACGCTGTCCAATCAGCTTCTGCCCCTTCCCTGTCCAGCAACACAGTGTGATCTTATAGTATACAGCTTTCATTCCCAATTCTGTATTCAACTGGCTATATCTCAGGCTCTGTCACAGCTAGAACTGTGATTCTACTGTCATATGAAAGATTGGAATCTCCCCTTTCATATGCCACCAGAACCGCGGTTCTAGGTCGTCCACAGCCCGAGATATGGCTGTTTGAATGGATCCCCCTTCCCTCTAGACTGTCTCCTAATGCTGTGAAACAGCATCCTGCTGATAGGACAGAGTCAGAGGCTGGGAGGAAGCCCCACCTCAGGAGAATCGCTGCTGTTACCTCCCAGTTGTCTTATAAATCCTCATTTACATATTTAGAAAAAAGCTCATAACTTTTGAAATAATAAACGTTTTGGGACACAATTTTCACTAGTATTATCAGTGTGACAGCGCCTATCAAATTAGCTAGGAGATAGGGAAGTACAAGTGACAGAGCCTCTTTAACCCCTTAAGGACGCAGCCTAGTTTGGGCCTTAAGGCTCAGAGCCCATTTTTCAAATCTGACATATTTCACTTTATGTGGTAATAACGTGGGAATGCTTAAACCTATCCAAGCGATTCTGAGATTGTTTTCTCGTGACACTTTGGGCTTCATGTTCGTGGTAAAATTTGGTCGATATATTCAGTCTTTATTTGTGAAAAATTGCAAAATTTAGAGAAAATTTACAAAAAATAGCATTTTTCAGAATTTAAATGCATCTGCTTGAAAACCAGACGGTTATACCACCCAAAATAGTTACTAGTTCACATTTCCCATATGTCTACTTTAGATTGGCATCGTTTTTTGAACATTATTTTATTTTTCTTGGACGTTACAAGGCTTAGAACATAAACAGCAATTTCTCATATTCTTAAGAAAATTTCAAAAGCCTTTTTTTCAAGGTACCTCTTGAGTTCTGAAGTGGCTTTGAGGGGCCTATGTATTAGAAACCCCCATAAAACACCCCATTTTAAAAACTAGACCCCTCAAAGTATTCAAAACAGCATATAGAAAGTTTTTTAACCCTTCAGGCATTTCATAGGAATTAAAGCAAAGTGGAAATGAAATTTGCAAATTTCATTTTTTCTGCTGAATTTCAATTTTATTCAATTTTTTTTCTGTAACAGAGAAGGTTTTACCAGAGAAATACTACTAAATATGTATTGTCCAGATTCTGCAGTTTTTAGAAATGTCCCACATGTGGCCCTACTGCGCTCGTGGACTAAAACACAAGCCCTAGAAGCAAAGAAGCACCTAGTGCATTTTGAGGCCTCTTTTTTATTAGAATATATTTTAGGCAGCATGCCAGGTTTGAAGAGGTGTTGAGGTATCAAAACAATGGAAACCCACCAGAAGTGACCCCATTTTGGAAATTACACCCCTCAAGGAATTAATTTATGGTTTTTGTTATCATTTTGACCGCACAGTTTTTTCACAGCACCTATTTGAATTGGGCTGTGAAATGAAAAAAATGATATTTTTTCCAATAAGATGTCATTTTTGATCAAAATTTCTTATTTTCACAGGGAACAACATACCCCATTTTGTTGCCCAATTTGTCCTTATTGCGGCAATACCCCATTTGTGTTGATAAACTGCCGTTTGGGCCCATGGGAGGGCTCAGACGGAAAGGAGCGCTATGTGTTTGTTGGAGTCCAGATTTTGCTGGATTGGTTTTCGGGTGCCATGTCACATTTGCAGAGCCCCAGAGGTATCAAAGCAATGGAAACCTACCAGAAGTGACCCCATTTTGGAAACTACACCCCTCAAGGAATTCATTTATGGTTTTTGTTATCATTTTGACCGCACAGTTTTTTCACAGCACCTATTTGAATTGGGCTGTGAAATGAAAAAAATGATATTTTTTCCAATAAGATGTCATTTTTGATCAAAATTTCTTATTTTCACAGGGAACAACATACCACATTTTGTTGCCCAATTTGTCCTTAGTGCGGCAATACCCCATTTGTGGTGATAAACTGCCGTTTGGGCCCATGGGAGGGCTCAGAAGGAAAGGACCACCATTTGGCCTACTGGAGCTTTTCTGGTGCTAAGTCATGTATGCAGAAGCCCCTGAGGTACCAGTACAGTTGAAACCCCCGAGAAGTGACCCCATTTTAAAAACTACACCCCTTAAGACATTCATCTAGAGGTGTAGTGAGCATTTTGACCCCACAGGTACTGTGTAAAAGATAATGCGCAGCAGATGGTGCAGAGTGAGATTTGCAATTTTATATATATATATGCCATTTCAGTGTCCAATATAGTGTACCCAGCATGCACCACCGGAGATATACACCCCTTAAATTGTAATGTGGGTTCTCCTGGGTACGGCAATACCCTACATGTGTCTGTTATCAGCTGCCTGGGCATACGGCAGGGCTCAGAAGGGAAAGATGAGGGGGGTAAGCTGTGCGGAGTGCATCAGGGTAAATTAAAAATCAAGGGATGTATGATACATTTTAAAACAATCTTTCATACAGAGCCCTGGTTTTTCGGGACACGTGTCGCATTGGTATATTGTGTTCTTCCTTATCCCCCTCTTATAGCAGACTCTGCACCTCTTTTGACTCTTTCCCTTTCCACCGGTTTGGGGAACTTCTCCTGGAAAGTGTTGCCCTGGTATGATGCGTGTGGCCTCGCTTCCAGAAGTACTGGGTGCCCCCCCCTTCCTGGTCCCTAAAGATTAGATCTTGAAATTCCAGGAAAGTTCCCCTCTGGCCTGCACATCGACGTAGCACGTACGCATTGTACAAAGCCATCTGTATGATGTGCCCGGCCAGCTTCTTATACCACACCGCATGGCGCTGTAGGGCTTCAGGACTTGATTTGACAAGTCCACCCCTCCCATGTACCTATTGTAGTCCAGGATGCAGTCTGGTTTGGGGGTGGCCTTTCCTTCATATATCCTAAATCTGTAGGCACAGCTTATACATCTTCACGCCATACCTTGCCCTCTTACCCGGCAGGTACTGGCGGAATTGAATTCTCCCTTTAAAATGTACCAGAGACTCATCAATAGAAAAACACTTCTCGGGGGTGTATGCTTGGGAAAACCGGGCACTGAAACGGTCTAATAGGGGTCTCCGTTTATACAAACGGTCAAAACTGGGGTAATCTCGGGGTGGGCACGGCTCATTATCAGTATAATGTGAGAAGCGAAGTATTGCCTCATTTATTTATTTTTTTAGGTTCCAGTTCAGTTCTGAAGTTGCTTTGAGGGGACTATATATTAGAAACCCCCATCAAACACCCCATTTTAGAAACTAGACCCCTCAAAGTATTCACAACAGCATTTAGAAAGTTTATGAACCCTTTAGGTGTTTCACAAAAATTTAGAGCAAAGTAGAGGTGAAATTTACTTTTTTTTTTTTTGTCAGAAAATACTCTTTATACCATTTTTTTTATAACACAAAAGGATTTATCAGAGAAACGCAACTTAATACGTATTACCCAGATTCTGCAGTTTTGAGAAATATCCCACATGTGGCCCTAGTGCGGTAATGGACTGAAGCACCGGCCTCCGAAGCAAAGGAGCATCTAGTGGATTTTGAGCCCTCTTTTTTATTAGGCACCATGTCCGGTTTGAAGAGGTCTTGTGGTGCCAAAACATTGGAAACCCCCCAAAAGTGACCCCATTTTGGAAACTAGACCCCTTGAGGAATCCATTGTAGTTTTCTTGGGGTGCATGCGGATTTTTCATCAGTTTTTATTCTATTTTTAGGTGGCGTGGTGACTAATAAACAGCAATTCTACTATTGTTTTTTTATTCTTTTTTTTTTACAGCGTTCACCGTGCGCTATAAATGATATATTCACTTTATTCTGCGGGGCGATACGATTACGGCGATACCAGATGTTTATAGTTTTTTTTTATGTCTTATGGCGTTTGCACAATAAAATACGTTTTGTAAACAATCATTCACTTTTTGTGTTACCTTATTCTAAGAGCCATAACGTTTTTATTTTTCAATCAATAAAGCCGTGCGAGGACTTATTTTTTGCGTACCGAACTGTAGTTTCGATCAGTACCATTTTTAGGTACATGCGACTTTTTGATCTCTTTTTATTCCATTTTTTGGGAGGTGAAGTGACCAAACAATTGTGATTGTGGTACGGTTTATTAATATTTTTTTTTACGGCGTTCACCGTGCGGGATAAATAACAAAATAATTTTGTAGTTCAGGCCGTTACGGACGCGGCGATACCAATTATGTATAGTTTATTTGTTTGTTTATATCTTTTTATTAATAATAAAGACTGATAAGGGAAAAAGTGGGACTTTTACTTTTATTACTTTTAAAACTTTTATTTTCTTATTTTTACACATCTTTTTTTAACTTTTTTTTTACTGTATTACTTTGTCCCACTAGGGGACTTGAGGGCAGGAGGCCCTGATCGCTATTCTAATACACTGCACTACATGCGTAGTGCAGTGTATTAGAACTGTCAGCTACTCACTGACAGCAAGCATAGTGGGTCCTGACGTTGTCAGGACCCACTAGGCTTCCGTCTATGGCATAGCCGGACGCCATTGTTTGGTGTCCGGTTGCCATAGTCACCATTGCCGGCCGCTATCGTGTAGCAGGCCGGCGATGGCGGATTAACCCCTAAGAAGCCGCGATCGCTATTGAACGCGGCTTCTGAGGGGTTAATCGGCGGGGGAGCTCCGCGATCGGTCCCGGCACATTGAGCAGTGATAGTCTGCTGTCGGAAACAGCAGCTATCACAGCTCATGAACGCGCCCCGCGCGAACGGCGCCGTGTTTACTCCATGACCTACTATTAGGTCACTGAGCGCGAACGCTACAGTTAGCATGACCTAATAGTAGGTCATGGAGCGTTAAGGGGTTAAATAGGACGAAATTGCAGTACCAGGATTATTATCTGTCTTACAAGCAGATACATTTAGAAAAATGCTAATTTTCTCTACAATTTTCTCTACGATTCGGATTGTATCGACCACATTTTACCACTTACATAAAGTACAATGTGTCACAAGAAAACAATCTCAGAATGCTTGGATAAATAAAAGAATTCCAAAGTTATTACCACATAAAGAGAAGACAATATGTCATTGCCATATTTATTCATTTTCCAATCATAGGGGGGCACACTAATCTGTATTAGAGTTGTTGAATGGTCTCAGTGGTGTCAGATTAATAGTGAATAACGAGCACAGGGATGTGGGGGCATAGCATAGTTACCAAAACAAAGACCACTCTCCGCATCGGACACGCCATACAGACCCATTCCACATATATGCCATTTACACAATGCACTCAGGCCACACATGCGCCGCCGCTAGGCCTGCTCCACGCAACTCACACAGCCCTGGTATCAGCAGGTCCTCGTTAGTATAGTGGAGAGTATCCCCGCCTGTCACGCGGGAGACCGGGGTTCGATTCCCCGACGGGGAGAATTGTCACTTTTAGACACATCAATAACCAGAATTATAAAACAAGACTCTTTCTTTTCACTTTGGGCGGTGTAATGTTTTCTGTATGACGCTGTCCAATCAGCTTCTGCCCCTTCCCTGTCCAGCAACACAGTGTGATCTTATAGTATACAGCTTTCATTCCCAATTCTGTATTCAACTGGCTATATCTCAGGCTCTGTCACAGCTAGAACTGTGATTCTACTGTCATATGAAAGATTGGAATCTCCCCTTTCATATGCCACCAGAACCGCGGTTCTAGGTCGTCCACAGCCCGAGATATGGCTGTTTGAATGGATCCCCCTTCCCTCTAGACTGTCTCCTAATGCTGTGAAACAGCATCCTGCTGATAGGACAGAGTCAGAGGCTGGGAGGAAGCCCCACCTCAGGAGAATCGCTGCTGTTACCTCCCAGTTGTCTTATAAATCCTCATTTACATATTTAGAAAAAAGCTCATAACTTTTGAAATAATAAACGTTTTGGGACACAATTTTCACTAGTATTATCAGTGTGACAGCGCCTATCAAATTAGCTAGGAGATAGGGAAGTACAAGTGACAGAGCCTCTTTAAATAGGACGAAATTGCAGTACCAGGATTATTATCTGTCTTACAAGCAGATACATTTAGAAAAATGCTAATTTTCTCTACAATTTTCTCTACGATTCGGATTGTATCGACCACATTTTACCTCTTACATAAAGTACAATGTGTCACAAGAAAACAATCTCAGAATGCTTGGATAAATAAAAGAATTCCAAAGTTATTACCACATAAAGAGAAGACAATATGTCATTGCCATATTTATTCATTTTCCTATCATAGGGGGGCACACTAATCTGTATTAGAGTTGTTGAATGGTCTCAGTGGTGTCAGATTAATAGTGAATAACGAGCACAGGGATGTGGGGGCATAGCATAGTTACCAAAACAAAGACCACTCTCCCCATCGGACACGCCATACAGACCCATTCCACATATATGCCATTTACACAATGCACTCAGGCCACACATGCGCCGCCGCTAGGCCTGCTCCACGCAACTCACACAGCCCTGGTATCAGCAGGTCCTCGTTAGTATAGTGGAGAGTATCCCCGCCTGTCACGCGGGAGACCGGGGTTCGATTCCCCGACGGGGAGAATTGTCACTTTTAGACACATCAATAACCAGAATTATAAAACAAGACTCTTTCTTTTCACTTTGGGCGGTGTAATGTTTTCTGTATGACGCTGTCCAATCAGCTTCTGCCCCTTCCCTGTCCAGCAACACAGTGTGATCTTATAGTATACAGCTTTCATTCCCAATTCTGTATTCAACTGGCTATATCTCAGGCTCTGTCACAGCTAGAACTGTGATTCTACTGTCATATGAAAGATTGGAATCTCCCCTTTCATATGCCACCAGAACCGCGGTTCTAGGTCGTCCACAGCCCGAGATATGGCTGTTTGAATGGATCCCCCTTCCCTCTAGACTGTCTCCTAATGCTGTGAAACAGCATCCTGCTGATAGGACAGAGTCAGAGGCTGGGAGGAAGCCCCACCTCAGGAGAATCGCTGCTGTTACCTCCCAGTTGTCTTATAAATCCTCATTTACATATTTAGAAAAAAGCTCATAACTTTTGAAATAATAAACGTTTTGGGACACAATTTTCACTAGTATTATCAGTGTGACAGCGCCTATCAAATTAGCTAGGAGATAGGGAAGTACAAGTGACAGAGCCTCTTTAAATAGGACGAAATTGCAGTACCAGGATTATTATCTGTCTTACAAGCAGATACATTTAGAAAAATGCTAATTTTCTCTACAATTTTCTCTACGATTCGGATTGTATCGACCACATTTTACCTCTTACATAAAGTACAATGTGTCACAAGAAAACAATCTCAGAATGCTTGGATAAATAAAAGAATTCCAAAGTTATTACCACATAAAGAGAAGACAATATGTCATTGCCATATTTATTCATTTTCCTATCATAGGGGGGCACACTAATCTGTATTAGAGTTGTTGAATGGTCTCAGTGGTGTCAGATTAATAGTGAATAACGAGCACAGGGATGTGGGGGCATAGCATAGTTACCAAAACAAAGACCACTCTCCGCATCGGACACGCCATACAGACCCATTCCACATATATGCCATTTACACAATGCACTCAGGCCACACATGCGCCGCCGCTAGGCCTGCTCCACGCAACTCACACAGCCCTGGTATCAGCAGGTCCTCGTTAGTATAGTGGAGAGTATCCCCGCCTGTCACGCGGGAGACCGGGGTTCGATTCCCCGACGGGGAGAATTGTCACTTTTAGACACATCAATAACCAGAATTATAAAACAAGACTCTTTCTTTTCACTTTGGGCGGTGTAATGTTTTCTGTATGACACTGTCCAATCAGCTTCTGCCCCTTCCCTGTCCAGCAACACAGTGTGATCTTATAGTATACAGCTTTCATTCCCAATTCTGTATTCAACTGGCTATATCTCAGGCTCTGTCACAGCTAGAACTGTGATTCTACTGTCATATGAAAGATTGGAATCTCCCCTTTCATATGCCACCAGAACCGCGGTTCTAGGTCGTCCACAGCCCGAGATATGGCTGTTTGAATGGATCCCCCTTCCCTCTAGACTGTCTCCTAATGCTGTGAAACAGCATCCTGCTGATAGGACAGAGTCAGAGGCTGGGAGGAAGCCCCACCTCAGGAGAATCGCTGCTGTTACCTCCCAGTTGTCTTATAAATCCTCATTTACATATTTAGAAAAAAGCTCATAACTTTTGAAATAATAAACGTTTTGGGACACAATTTTCACTAGTATTATCAGTGTGACAGCGCCTATCAAATTAGCTAGGAGATAGGGAAGTACAAGTGACAGAGCCTCTTTAAATAGGACGAAATTGCAGTACCAGGATTATTATCTGTCTTACAAGCAGATACATTTAGAAAAATGCTAATTTTCTCTACAATTTTCTCTACGATTCGGATTGTATCGACCACATTTTACCTCTTACATAAAGTACAATGTGTCACAAGAAAACAATCTCAGAATGCTTGGATAAATAAAAGAATTCCAAAGTTATTACCACATAAAGAGAAGACAATATGTCATTGCCATATTTATTCATTTTCCTATCATAGGGGGGCACACTAATCTGTATTAGAGTTGTTGAATGGTCTCAGTGGTGTCAGATTAATAGTGAATAACGAGCACAGGGATGTGGGGGCATAGCATAGTTACCAAAACAAAGACCACTCTCCGCATCGGACACGCCATACAGACCCATTCCACATATTTGCCATTTACACAATGCACTCAGGCCACACATGCGCCGCCGCTAGGCCTGCTCCACGCAACTCACACAGCCCTGGTATCAGCAGGTCCTCGTTAGTATAGTGGAGAGTATCCCCGCCTGTCACGCGGGAGACCGGGGTTCGATTCCCCGACGGGGAGAATTGTCACTTTTAGACACATCAATAACCAGAATTATAAAACAAGACTCTTTCTTTTCACTTTGGGCGGTGTAATGTTTTCTGTATGACGCTGTCCAATCAGCTTCTGCCCCTTCCCTGTCCAGCAACACAGTGTGATCTTATAGTATACAGCTTTCATTCCCAATTCTGTATTCAACTGGCTATATCTCAGGCTCTGTCACAGTTAGAACTGTGATTCTACTGTCATATGAAAGATTGGAATCTCCCCTTTCATATGCCACCAGAACCGCGGTTCTAGGTCGTCCACAGCCCGAGATATGGCTGTTTGAATGGATCCCCCTTCCCTCTAGACTGTCTCCTAATGCTGTGAAACAGCATCCTGCTGATAGGACAGAGTCAGAGGCTGGGAGGAAGCCCCACCTCAGGAGAATCGCTGCTGTTACCTCCCAGTTGTCTTATAAATCCTCATTTACATATTTAGAAAAAAGCTCATAACTTTTGAAATAATAAACGTTTTGGGACACAATTTTCACTAGTATTATCAGTGTGACAGCGCCTATCAAATTAGCTAGGAGATAGGGAAGTACAAGTGACAGAGCCTCTTTAAATAGGACGAAATTGCAGTACCAGGATTATTATCTGTCTTACAAGCAGATACATTTAGAAAAATGCTAATTTTCTCTACAATTTTCTCTACGATTCGGATTGTATCGACCACATTTTACCTCTTACATAAAGTACAATGTGTCACAAGAAAACAATCTCAGAATGCTTGGATAAATAAAAGAATTCCAAAGTTATTACCACATAAAGAGAAGACAATATGTCATTGCCATATTTATTCATTTTCCTATCATAGGGGGGCACACTAATCTGTATTAGAGTTGTTGAATGGTCTCAGTGGTGTCAGATTAATAGTGAATAACGAGCACAGGGATGTGGGGGCATAGCATAGTTACCAAAACAAAGACCACTCTCCGCATCGGACACGCCATACAGACCCATTCCACATATTTGCCATTTACACAATGCACTCAGGCCACACATGCGCCGCCGCTAGGCCTGCTCCACGCAACTCACACAGCCCTGGTATCAGCAGGTCCTCGTTAGTATAGTGGAGAGTATCCCCGCCTGTCACGCGGGAAACCGGGGTTCGATTCCCCGACGGGGAGAATTTTCACTTTTAGACACATCAATAACCAGAATTATAAAACAAGACTCTTTCTTTTCACTTTGGGCGGTGTAATGTTTTCTGTATGACGCTGTCCAATCAGCTTCTGCCCCTTCCCTGTCCAGCAACACAGTGTGATCTTATAGTATACAGCTTTCATTCCCAATTCTGTATTCAACTGGCTATATCTCAGGCTCTGTCACAGCTAGAACTGTGATTCTACTGTCATATGAAAGATTGGAATCTCCCCTTTCATATGCCACCAGAACCGCGGTTCTAGGTCGTCCACAGCCCGAGATATGGCTGTTTGAATGGATCCCCCTTCCCTCTAGACTGTCTCCTAATGCTGTGAAACAGCATCCTGCTGATAGGACAGAGTCAGAGGCTGGGAGGAAGCCCCACCTCAGGAGAATCGCTGCTGTTACCTCCCAGTTGTCTTATAAATCCTCATTTACATATTTAGAAAAAAGCTCATAACTTTTGAAATAATAAACGTTTTGGGACACAATTTTCACTAGTATTATCAGTGTGACAGCGCCTATCAAATTAGCTAGGAGATAGGGAAGTACAAGTGACAGAGCCTCTTTAAATAGGACGAAATTGCAGTACCAGGATTATTATCTGTCTTACAAGCAGATACATTTAGAAAAATGCTAATTTTCTCTACAATTTTCTCTACGATTCGGATTGTATCGACCACATTTTACCTCTTACATAAAGTACAAAGTGTCACAAGAAAACAATCTCAGAATGCTTGGATAAATAAAAGAATTCCAAAGTTATTACCACATAAAGAGAAGACAATATGTCATTGCCATATTTATTCATTTTCCTATCATAGGGGGGCACACTAATCTGTATTAGAGTTGTTGAATGGTCTCAGTGGTGTCAGATTAATAGTGAATAACGAGCACAGGGATGTGGGGGCATAGCATAGTTACCAAAACAAAGACCACTCTCCGCATCGGACACGCCATACAGACCCATTCCACATATATGCCATTTACACAATGCACTCAGGCCACACATGCGCCGCCGCTAGGCCTGCTCCACGCAACTCACACAGCCGTGGTATCATCAGGTCCTCGTTAGTATAGTGGAGAGTATCCCCGCCTGTCACGCGGGAAACCGGGGTTCGATTCCCCGACGGGGAGAATTGTCACTTTTAGACACATCAATAACCAGAATTATAAAACAAGACTCTTTCTTTTCACTTTGGGCGGTGTAATGTTTTCTGTATGACACTGTCCAATCAGCTTCTGCCCCTTCCCTGTCCAGCAACACAGTGTGATCTTATAGTATACAGCTTTCATTCCCAATTCTGTATTCAACTGGCTATATCTCAGGCTCTGTCACAGCTAGAACTGTGATTCTACTGTCATATGAAAGATTGGAATCTCCCCTTTCATATGCCACCAGAACCGCGGTTCTAGGTCGTCCACAGCCCGAGATATGGCTGTTTGAATGGATCCCCCTTCCCTCTAGACTGTCTCCTAATGCTGTGAAACAGCATCCTGCTGATAGGACAGAGTCAGAGGCTGGGAGGAAGCCCCACCTCAGGAGAATCGCTGCTGTTACCTCCCAGTTGTCTTATAAATCCTCATTTACATATTTAGAAAAAAGCTCATAACTTTTGAAATAATAAACGTTTTGGGACACAATTTTCACTAGTATTATCAGTGTGACAGCGCCTATCAAATTAGCTAGGAGATAGGGAAGTACAAGTGACAGAGCCTCTTTAAATAGGACGAAATTGCAGTACCAGGATTATTATCTGTCTTACAAGCAGATACATTTAGAAAAATGCTAATTTTCTCTACAATTTTCTCTACGATTCGGATTGTATCGACCACATTTTACCTCTTACATAAAGTACAAAGTGTCACAAGAAAACAATCTCAGAATGCTTGGATAAATAAAAGAATTCCAAAGTTATTACCACATAAAGAGAAGACAATATGTCATTGCCATATTTATTAATTTTCCTATCATAGGGGGGCACACTAATCTGTATTAGAGTTGTTGAATGGTCTCAGTGGTGTCAGATTAATAGTGAATAACGAGCACAGGGATGTGGGGGCATAGCATAGTTACCAAAACAAAGACCACTCTCCGCATCGGACACGCCATACAGACCCATTCCACATATATGCCATTTACACAATGCACTCAGGCCACACATGCGCCGCCGCTAGGCCTGCTCCACGCAACTCACACAGCCGTGGTATCAGCAGGTCCTCGTTAGTATAGTGGAGAGTATCCCCGCCTGTCACGCGGGAGACCGGGGTTCGATTCCCCGACGGGGAGAATTGTCACTTTTAGACACATCAATAACCAGAATTATAAAACAAGACTCTTTCTTTTCACTTTGGGCGGTGTAATGTTTTCTGTATGACGCTGTCCAATCAGCTTCTGCCCCTTCCCTGTCCAGCAACACAGTGTGATCTTATAGTATACAGCTTTCATTCCCAATTCTGTATTCAACTGGCTATATCTCAGGCTCTGTCACAGCTAGAACTGTGATTCTACTGTCATATGAAAGATTGGAATCTCCCCTTTCATATGCCACCAGAACCGCGGTTCTAGGTCGTCCACAGCCCGAGATATGGCTGTTTGAATGGATCCCCCTTCCCTCTAGACTGTCTCCTAATGCTGTGAAACAGCATCCTGCTGATAGGACAGAGTCAGAGGCTGGGAGGAAGCCCCACCTCAGGAGAATCGCTGCTGTTACCTCCCAGTTGTCTTATAAATCCTCATTTACATATTTAGAAAAAAGCTCATAACTTTTGAAATAATAAACGTTTTGGGACACAATTTTCACTAGTATTATCAGTGTGACAGCGCCTATCAAATTAGCTTGGAGATAGGGAAGTACAAGTGACAGAGCCTCTTTAAATAGGACGAAATTGCAGTACCAGGATTATTATCTGTCTTACAAGCAGATACATTTAGAAAAATGCTAATTTTCTCTACAATTTTCTCTACGATTCGGATTGTATCGACCACATTTTACCTCTTACATAAAGTACAATGTGTCACAAGAAAACAATCTCAGAATGCTTGGATAAATAAAAGAATTCCAAAGTTATTACCACATAAAGAGAAGACAATATGTCATTGCCATATTTATTCATTTTCCTATCATAGGGGGGCACACTAATCTGTATTAGAGTTGTTGAATGGTCTCAGTGGTGTCAGATTAATAGTGAATAACGAGCACAGGGATGTGGGGGCATAGCATAGTTACCAAAACAAAGACCACTCTCCGCATCGGACACGCCATACAGACCCATTCCACATATTTGCCATTTACACAATGCACTCAGGCCACACATGCGCCGCCGCTAGGCCTGCTCCACGCAACTCACACAGCCCTGGTATCAGCAGGTCCTCGTTAGTATAGTGGAGAGTATCCCCGCCTGTCACGCGGGAGACCGGGGTTCGATTCCCCGACGGGGAGAATTGTCACTTTTAGACACATCAATAACCAGAATTATAAAACAAGACTCTTTCTTTTCACTTTGGGCGGTGTAATGTTTTCTGTATGACGCTGTCCAATCAGCTTCTGCCCCTTCCCTGTCCAGCAACACAGTGTGATCTTATAGTATACAGCTTTCATTCCCAATTCTGTATTCAACTGGCTATATCTCAGGCTCTGTCACAGTTAGAACTGTGATTCTACTGTCATATGAAAGATTGGAATCTCCCCTTTCATATGCCACCAGAACCGCGGTTCTAGGTCGTCCACAGCCCGAGATATGGCTGTTTGAATGGATCCCCCTTCCCTCTAGACTGTCTCCTAATGCTGTGAAACAGCATCCTGCTGATAGGACAGAGTCAGAGGCTGGGAGGAAGCCCCACCTCAGGAGAATCGCTGCTGTTACCTCCCAGTTGTCTTATAAATCCTCATTTACATATTTAGAAAAAAGCTCATAACTTTTGAAATAATAAACGTTTTGGGACACAATTTTCACTAGTATTATCAGTGTGACAGCGCCTATCAAATTAGCTTGGAGATAGGGAAGTACAAGTGACAGAGCCTCTTTAAATAGGACGAAATTGCAGTACCAGGATTATTATCTGTCTTACAAGCAGATACATTTAGAAAAATGCTAATTTTCTCTACAATTTTCTCTACGATTCGGATTGTATCGACCACATTTTACCTCTTACATAAAGTACAATGTGTCACAAGAAAACAATCTCAGAATGCTTGGATAAATAAAAGAATTCCAAAGTTATTACCACATAAAGAGAAGACAATATGTCATTGCCATATTTATTCATTTTCCTATCATAGGGGGGCACACTAATCTGTATTAGAGTTGTTGAATGGTCTCAGTGGTGTCAGATTAATAGTGAATAACGAGCACAGGGATGTGGGGGCATAGCATAGTTACCAAAACAAAGACCACTCTCCGCATCGGACACGCCATACAGACCCATTCCACATATTTGCCATTTACACAATGCACTCAGGCCACACATGCGCCGCCGCTAGGCCTGCTCCACGCAACTCACACAGCCCTGGTATCAGCAGGTCCTCGTTAGTATAGTGGAGAGTATCCCCGCCTGTCACGCGGGAGACCGGGGTTCGATTCCCCGACGGGGAGAATTGTCACTTTTAGACACATCAATAACCAGAATTATAAAACAAGACTCTTTCTTTTCACTTTGGGCGGTGTAATGTTTTCTGTATGACGCTGTCCAATCAGCTTCTGCCCCTTCCCTGTCCAGCAACACAGTGTGATCTTATAGTATACAGCTTTCATTCCCAATTCTGTATTCAACTGGCTATATCTCAGGCTCTGTCACAGTTAGAACTGTGATTCTACTGTCATATGAAAGATTGGAATCTCCCCTTTCATATGCCACCAGAACCGCGGTTCTAGGTCGTCCACAGCCCGAGATATGGCTGTTTGAATGGATCCCCCTTCCCTCTAGACTGTCTCCTAATGCTGTGAAACAGCATCCTGCTGATAGGACAGAGTCAGAGGCTGGGAGGAAGCCCCACCTCAGGAGAATCGCTGCTGTTACCTCCCAGTTGTCTTATAAATCCTCATTTACATATTTAGAAAAAAGCTCATAACTTTTGAAATAATAAACGTTTTGGGACACAATTTTCACTAGTATTATCAGTGTGACAGCGCCTATCAAATTAGCTAGGAGATAGGGAA
Source organism: Rhinoderma darwinii (assembly GCF_050947455.1). Classification (NCBI taxonomy): domain Eukaryota; kingdom Metazoa; phylum Chordata; class Amphibia; order Anura; family Rhinodermatidae; genus Rhinoderma; species Rhinoderma darwinii. Next base: position 201,590 of record NW_027461737.1, read on the forward strand.
GTACAAGTGACAGAGCCTCTTTAAATAGGACGAAATTGCAGTACCAGGATTATTATCTGTCTTACAAGCAGATACATTTAGAAAAATGCTAATTTTCTCTACAATTTTCTCTACGATTCGGATTGTATCGACCACATTTTACCTCTTACATAAAGTACAAAGTGTCACAAGAAAACAATCTCAGAATGCTTGGATAAATAAAAGAATTCCAAAGTTATTACCACATAAAGAGAAGACAATATGTCATTGCCATATTTATTCATTTTCCTATCATAGGGGGGCACACTAATCTGTATTAGAGTTGTTGAATGGTCTCAGTGGTGTCAGATTAATAGTGAATAACGAGCACAGGGATGTGGGGGCATAGCATAGTTACCAAAACAAAGACCACTCTCCGCATCGGACACGCCATACAGACCCATTCCACATATATGCCATTTACACAATGCACTCAGGCCACACATGCGCCGCCGCTAGGCCTGCTCCACGCAACTCACACAGCCGTGGTATCATCAGGTCCTCGTTAGTATAGTGGAGAGTATCCCCGCCTGTCACGCGGGAAACCGGGGTTCGATTCCCCGACGGGGAGAATTGTCACTTTTAGACACATCAATAACCAGAATTATAAAACAAGACTCTTTCTTTTCACTTTGGGCGGTGTAATGTTTTCTGTATGACACTGTCCAATCAGCTTCTGCCCCTTCCCTGTCCAGCAACACAGTGTGATCTTATAGTATACAGCTTTCATTCCCAATTCTGTATTCAACTGGCTATATCTCAGGCTCTGTCACAGCTAGAACTGTGATTCTACTGTCATATGAAAGATTGGAATCTCCCCTTTCATATGCCACCAGAACCGCGGTTCTAGGTCGTCCACAGCCCGAGATATGGCTGTTTGAATGGATCCCCCTTCCCTCTAGACTGTCTCCTAATGCTGTGAAACAGCATCCTGCTGATAGGACAGAGTCAGAGGCTGGGAGGAAGCCCCACCTCAGGAGAATCGCTGCTGTTACCTCCCAGTTGTCTTATAAATCCTCATTTACATATTTAGAAAAAAGCTCATAACTTTTGAAATAATAAACGTTTTGGGACACAATTTTCACTAGTATTATCAGTGTGACAGCGCCTATCAAATTAGCTAGGAGATAGGGAAGTACAAGTGACAGAGCCTCTTTAAATAGGACGAAATTGCAGTACCAGGATTATTATCTGTCTTACAAGCAGATACATTTAGAAAAATGCTAATTTTCTCTACAATTTTCTCTACGATTCGGATTGTATCGACCACATTTTACCTCTTACATAAAGTACAAAGTGTCACAAGAAAACAATCTCAGAATGCTTGGATAAATAAAAGAATTCCAAAGTTATTACCACATAAAGAGAAGACAATATGTCATTGCCATATTTATTAATTTTCCTATCATAGGGGGGCACACTAATCTGTATTAGAGTTGTTGAATGGTCTCAGTGGTGTCAGATTAATAGTGAATAACGAGCACAGGGATGTGGGGGCATAGCATAGTTACCAAAACAAAGACCACTCTCCGCATCGGACACGCCATACAGACCCATTCCACATATATGCCATTTACACAATGCACTCAGGCCACACATGCGCCGCCGCTAGGCCTGCTCCACGCAACTCACACAGCCGTGGTATCAGCAGGTCCTCGTTAGTATAGTGGAGAGTATCCCCGCCTGTCACGCGGGAGACCGGGGTTCGATTCCCCGACGGGGAGAATTGTCACTTTTAGACACATCAATAACCAGAATTATAAAACAAGACTCTTTCTTTTCACTTTGGGCGGTGTAATGTTTTCTGTATGACGCTGTCCAATCAGCTTCTGCCCCTTCCCTGTCCAGCAACACAGTGTGATCTTATAGTATACAGCTTTCATTCCCAATTCTGTATTCAACTGGCTATATCTCAGGCTCTGTCACAGCTAGAACTGTGATTCTACTGTCATATGAAAGATTGGAATCTCCCCTTTCATATGCCACCAGAACCGCGGTTCTAGGTCGTCCACAGCCCGAGATATGGCTGTTTGAATGGATCCCCCTTCCCTCTAGACTGTCTCCTAATGCTGTGAAACAGCATCCTGCTGATAGGACAGAGTCAGAGGCTGGGAGGAAGCCCCACCTCAGGAGAATCGCTGCTGTTACCTCCCAGTTGTCTTATAAATCCTCATTTACATATTTAGAAAAAAGCTCATAACTTTTGAAATAATAAACGTTTTGGGACACAATTTTCACTAGTATTATCAGTGTGACAGCGCCTATCAAATTAGCTTGGAGATAGGGAAGTACAAGTGACAGAGCCTCTTTAAATAGGACGAAATTGCAGTACCAGGATTATTATCTGTCTTACAAGCAGATACATTTAGAAAAATGCTAATTTTCTCTACAATTTTCTCTACGATTCGGATTGTATCGACCACATTTTACCTCTTACATAAAGTACAATGTGTCACAAGAAAACAATCTCAGAATGCTTGGATAAATAAAAGAATTCCAAAGTTATTACCACATAAAGAGAAGACAATATGTCATTGCCATATTTATTCATTTTCCTATCATAGGGGGGCACACTAATCTGTATTAGAGTTGTTGAATGGTCTCAGTGGTGTCAGATTAATAGTGAATAACGAGCACAGGGATGTGGGGGCATAGCATAGTTACCAAAACAAAGACCACTCTCCGCATCGGACACGCCATACAGACCCATTCCACATATTTGCCATTTACACAATGCACTCAGGCCACACATGCGCCGCCGCTAGGCCTGCTCCACGCAACTCACACAGCCCTGGTATCAGCAGGTCCTCGTTAGTATAGTGGAGAGTATCCCCGCCTGTCACGCGGGAAACCGGGGTTCGATTCCCCGACGGGGAGAATTTTCACTTTTAGACACATCAATAACCAGAATTATAAAACAAGACTCTTTCTTTTCACTTTGGGCGGTGTAATGTTTTCTGTATGACGCTGTCCAATCAGCTTCTGCCCCTTCCCTGTCCAGCAACACAGTGTGATCTTATAGTATACAGCTTTCATTCCCAATTCTGTATTCAACTGGCTATATCTCAGGCTCTGTCACAGCTAGAACTGTGATTCTACTGTCATATGAAAGATTGGAATCTCCCCTTTCATATGCCACCAGAACCGCGGTTCTAGGTCGTCCACAGCCCGAGATATGGCTGTTTGAATGGATCCCCCTTCCCTCTAGACTGTCTCCTAATGCTGTGAAACAGCATCCTGCTGATAGGACAGAGTCAGAGGCTGGGAGGAAGCCCCACCTCAGGAGAATCGCTGCTGTTACCTCCCAGTTGTCTTATAAATCCTCATTTACATATTTAGAAAAAAGCTCATAACTTTTGAAATAATAAACGTTTTGGGACACAATTTTCACTAGTATTATCAGTGTGACAGCGCCTATCAAATTAGCTAGGAGATAGGGAAGTACAAGTGACAGAGCCTCTTTAAATAGGACGAAATTGCAGTACCAGGATTATTATCTGTCTTACAAGCAGATACATTTAGAAAAATGCTAATTTTCTCTACAATTTTCTCTACGATTCGGATTGTATCGACCACATTTTACCTCTTACATAAAGTACAATGTGTCACAAGAAAACAATCTCAGAATGCTTGGATAAATAAAAGAATTCCAAAGTTATTACCACATAAAGAGAAGACAATATGTCATTGCCATATTTATTCATTTTCCTATCATAGGGGGGCACACTAATCTGTATTAGAGTTGTTGAATGGTCTCAGTGGTGTCAGATTAATAGTGAATAACGAGCACAGGGATGTGGGGGCATAGCATAGTTACCAAAACAAAGACCACTCTCCGCATCGGACACGCCATACAGACCCATTCCACATATTTGCCATTTACACAATGCACTCAGGCCACACATGCGCCGCCGCTAGGCCTGCTCCACGCAACTCACACAGCCCTGGTATCATCAGGTCCTCGTTAGTATAGTGGAGAGTATCCCCGCCTGTCACGCGGGAAACCGGGGTTCGATTCCCCGACGGGGAGAATTGTCACTTTTAGACACATCAATAACCAGAATTATAAAACAAGACTCTTTCTTTTCACTTTGGGCGGTGTAATGTTTTCTGTATGACACTGTCCAATCAGCTTCTGCCCCTTCCCTGTCCAGCAACACAGTGTGATCTTATAGTATACAGCTTTCATTCCCAATTCTGTATTCAACTGGCTATATCTCAGGCTCTGTCACAGCTAGAACTGTGATTCTACTGTCATATGAAAGATTGGAATCTCCCCTTTCATATGCCACCAGAACCGCGGTTCTAGGTCGTCCACAGCCCGAGATATGGCTGTTTGAATGGATCCCCCTTCCCTCTAGACTGTCTCCTAATGCTGTGAAACAGCATCCTGCTGATAGGACAGAGTCAGAGGCTGGGAGGAAGCCCCACCTCAGGAGAATCGCTGCTGTTACCTCCCAGTTGTCTTATAAATCCTCATTTACATATTTAGAAAAAAGCTCATAACTTTTGAAATAATAAACGTTTTGGGACACAATTTTCACTAGTATTATCAGTGTGACAGCGCCTATCAAATTAGCTAGGAGATAGGGAAGTACAAGTGACAGAGCCTCTTTAAATAGGACGAAATTGCAGTACCAGGATTATTATCTGTCTTACAAGCAGATACATTTAGAAAAATGCTAATTTTCTCTACAATTTTCTCTACGATTCGGATTGTATCGACCACATTTTACCTCTTACATAAAGTACAAAGTGTCACAAGAAAACAATCTCAGAATGCTTGGATAAATAAAAGAATTCCAAAGTTATTACCACATAAAGAGAAGACAATATGTCATTGCCATATTTATTCATTTTCCTATCATAGGGGGGCACACTAATCTGTATTAGAGTTGTTGAATGGTCTCAGTGGTGTCAGATTAATAGTGAATAACGAGCACAGGGATGTGGGGGCATAGCATAGTTACCAAAACAAAGACCACTCTCCGCATCGGACACGCCATACAGACCCATTCCACATATATGCCATTTACACAATGCACTCAGGCCACACATGCGCCGCCGCTAGGCCTGCTCCACGCAACTCACACAGCCGTGGTATCATCAGGTCCTCGTTAGTATAGTGGAGAGTATCCCCGCCTGTCACGCGGGAAACCGGGGTTCGATTCCCCGACGGGGAGAATTGTCACTTTTAGACACATCAATAACCAGAATTATAAAACAAGACTCTTTCTTTTCACTTTGGGCGGTGTAATGTTTTCTGTATGACACTGTCCAATCAGCTTCTGCCCCTTCCCTGTCCAGCAACACAGTGTGATCTTATAGTATACAGCTTTCATTCCCAATTCTGTATTCAACTGGCTATATCTCAGGCTCTGTCACAGCTAGAACTGTGATTCTACTGTCATATGAAAGATTGGAATCTCCCCTTTCATATGCCACCAGAACCGCGGTTCTAGGTCGTCCACAGCCCGAGATATGGCTGTTTGAATGGATCCCCCTTCCCTCTAGACTGTCTCCTAATGCTGTGAAACAGCATCCTGCTGATAGGACAGAGTCAGAGGCTGGGAGGAAGCCCCACCTCAGGAGAATCGCTGCTGTTACCTCCCAGTTGTCTTATAAATCCTCATTTACATATTTAGAAAAAAGCTCATAACTTTTGAAATAATAAACGTTTTGGGACACAATTTTCACTAGTATTATCAGTGTGACAGCGCCTATCAAATTAGCTAGGAGATAGGGAAGTACAAGTGACAGAGCCTCTTTAAATAGGACGAAATTGCAGTACCAGGATTATTATCTGTCTTACAAGCAGATACATTTAGAAAAATGCTAATTTTCTCTACAATTTTCTCTACGATTCGGATTGTATCGACCACATTTTACCTCTTACATAAAGTACAAAGTGTCACAAGAAAACAATCTCAGAATGCTTGGATAAATAAAAGAATTCCAAAGTTATTACCACATAAAGAGAAGACAATATGTCATTGCCATATTTATTCATTTTCCTATCATAGGGGGGCACACTAATCTGTATTAGAGTTGTTGAATGGTCTCAGTGGTGTCAGATTAATAGTGAATAACGAGCACAGGGATGTGGGGGCATAGCATAGTTACCAAAACAAAGACCACTCTCCGCATCGGACACGCCATACAGACCCATTCCACATATATGCCATTTACACAATGCACTCAGGCCACACATGCGCCGCCGCTAGGCCTGCTCCACGCAACTCACACAGCCGTGGTATCATCAGGTCCTCGTTAGTATAGTGGAGAGTATCCCCGCCTGTCACGCGGGAAACCGGGGTTCGATTCCCCGACGGGGAGAATTGTCACTTTTAGACACATCAATAACCAGAATTATAAAACAAGACTCTTTCTTTTCACTTTGGGCGGTGTAATGTTTTCTGTATGACACTGTCCAATCAGCTTCTGCCCCTTCCCTGTCCAGCAACACAGTGTGATCTTATAGTATACAGCTTTCATTCCCAATTCTGTATTCAACTGGCTATATCTCAGGCTCTGTCACAGCTAGAACTGTGATTCTACTGTCATATGAAAGATTGGAATCTCCCCTTTCATATGCCACCAGAACCGCGGTTCTAGGTCGTCCACAGCCCGAGATATGGCTGTTTGAATGGATCCCCCTTCCCTCTAGACTGTCTCCTAATGCTGTGAAACAGCATCCTGCTGATAGGACAGAGTCAGAGGCTGGGAGGAAGCCCCACCTCAGGAGAATCGCTGCTGTTACCTCCCAGTTGTCTTATAAATCCTCATTTACATATTTAGAAAAAAGCTCATAACTTTTGAAATAATAAACGTTTTGGGACACAATTTTCACTAGTATTATCAGTGTGACAGCGCCTATCAAATTAGCTAGGAGATAGGGAAGTACAAGTGACAGAGCCTCTTTAAATAGGACGAAATTGCAGTACCAGGATTATTATCTGTCTTACAAGCAGATACATTTAGAAAAATGCTAATTTTCTCTACAATTTTCTCTACGATTCGGATTGTATCGACCACATTTTACCTCTTACATAAAGTACAAAGTGTCACAAGAAAACAATCTCAGAATGCTTGGATAAATAAAAGAATTCCAAAGTTATTACCACATAAAGAGAAGACAATATGTCATTGCCATATTTATTAATTTTCCTATCATAGGGGGGCACACTAATCTGTATTAGAGTTGTTGAATGGTCTCAGTGGTGTCAGATTAATAGTGAATAACGAGCACAGGGATGTGGGGGCATAGCATAGTTACCAAAACAAAGACCACTCTCCGCATCGGACACGCCATACAGACCCATTCCACATATATGCCATTTACACAATGCACTCAGGCCACACATGCGCCGCCGCTAGGCCTGCTCCACGCAACTCACACAGCCGTGGTATCAGCAGGTCCTCGTTAGTATAGTGGAGAGTATCCCCGCCTGTCACGCGGGAGACCGGGGTTCGATTCCCCGACGGGGAGAATTGTCACTTTTAGACACATCAATAACCAGAATTATAAAACAAGACTCTTTCTTTTCACTTTGGGCGGTGTAATGTTTTCTGTATGACGCTGTCCAATCAGCTTCTGCCCCTTCCCTGTCTAGCAACACAGTGTGATCTTATAGTATACAGCTTTCATTCCCAATTCTGTATTCAACTGGCTATATCTCAGGCTCTGTCACAGCTAGAACTGTGATTCTACTGTCATATGAAAGATTGGAATCTCCCCTTTCATATGCCACCAGAACCGCGGTTCTAGGTCGTCCACAGCCCGAGATATGGCTGTTTGAATGGATCCCCCTTCCCTCTAGACTGTCTCCTAATGCTGTGAAACAGCATCCTGCTGATAGGACAGAGTCAGAGGCTGGGAGGAAGCCCCACCTCAGCAGAATCGCTGCTGTTACCTCCCAGTTGTCTTATAAATCCTCATTTACATATTTAGAAAAAAGCTCATAACTTTTGAAATAATAAACGTTTTGGGACACAATTTTCACTAGTATTATCAGTGTGACAGCGCCTATCAAATTAGCTAGGAGATAGGGAAGTACAAGTGACAGAGCCTCTTTAAATAGGACGAAATTGCAGTACCAGGATTATTATCTGTCTTACAAGCAGATACATTTAGAAAAATGCTAATTTTCTCTACAATTTTCTCTACGATTCGGATTGTATCGACCACATTTTACCTCTTACATAAAGTACAAAGTGTCACAAGAAAACAATCTCAGAATGCTTGGATAAATAAAAGAATTCCAAAGTTATTACCACATAAAGAGAAGACAATATGTCATTGCCATATTTATTCATTTTCCTATCATAGGGGGGCACACTAATCTGTATTAGAGTTGTTGAATGGTCTCAGTGGTGTCAGATTAATAGTGAATAACGAGCACAGGGATGTGGGGGCATAGCATAGTTACCAAAACAAAGACCACTCTCCGCATCGGACACGCCATACAGACCCATTCCACATATATGCCATTTACACAATGCACTCAGGCCACACATGCGCCGCCGCTAGGCCTGCTCCACGCAACTCACACAGCCGTGGTATCAGCAGGTCCTCGTTAGTATAGTGGAGAGTATCCCCGCCTGTCACGTGGGAAACCGGGGTTCGATTCCCCGACGGGGAGAATTGTCCCTTTTAGACACATCAATAACCAGAATTATAAAACAAGACTCTTTCTTTTCACTTTGGGCGGTGTAATGTTTTCTGTATGACGCTGTCCAATCAGCTTCTGCCCCTTCCCTGTCCAGCAACACAGTGTGATCTTATAGTATACAGCTTTCATTCCCAATTCTGTATTCAACTGGCTATATCTCAGGCTCTGTCACAGCTAGAACTGTGATTCTACTGTCATATGAAAGATTGGAATCTCCCCTTTCATATGCCACCAGAACCGCGGTTCTAGGTCGTCCACAGCCCGAGATATGGCTGTTTGAATGGATCCCCCTTCCCTCTAGACTGTCTCCTAATGCTGTGAAACAGCATCCTGCTGATAGGACAGAGTCAGAGGCTGGGAGGAAGCCCCACCTCAGCAGAATCGCTGCTGTTACCTCCCAGTTGTCTTATAAATCCTCATTTACATATTTAGAAAAAAGCTCATAACTTTTGAAATAATAAACGTTTTGGGACACAATTTTCACTAGTATTATCAGTGTGACAGCGCCTATCAAATTAGCTAGGAGATAGGGAAGTACAAGTGACAGAGCCTCTTTAAATAGGACGAAATTGCAGTACCAGGATTATTATCTGTCTTACAAGCAGATACATTTAGAAAAATGCTAATTTTCTCTACAATTTTCTCTACGATTCGGATTGTATCGACCACATTTTACCTCTTACATAAAGTACAAAGTGTCACAAGAAAACAATCTCAGAATGCTTGGATAAATAAAAGAATTCCAAAGTTATTACCACATAAAGAGAAGACAATATGTCATTGCCATATTTATTCATTTTCCTATCATAGGGGGGCACACTAATCTGTATTAGAGTTGTTGAATGGTCTCAGTGGTGTCAGATTAATAGTGAATAACGAGCACAGGGATGTGGGGGCATAGCATAGTTACCAAAACAAAGACCACTCTCCGCATCGGACACGCCATACAGACCCATTCCACATATATGCCATTTACACAATGCACTCAGGCCACACATGCGCCGCCGCTAGGCCTGCTCCACGCAACTCACACAGCCGTGGTATCAGCAGGTCCTCGTTAGTATAGTGGAGAGTATCCCCGCCTGTCACGTGGGAAACCGGGGTTCGATTCCCCGACGGGGAGAATTGTCCCTTTTAGACACATCAATAACCAGAATTATAAAACAAGACTCTTTCTTTTCACTTTGGGCGGTGTAATGTTTTCTGTATGACGCTGTCCAATCAGCTTCTGCCCCTTCCCTGTCCAGCAACACAGTGTGATCTTATAGTATACAGCTTTCATTCCCAATTCTGTATTCAACTGGCTATATCTCAGGCTCTGTCACAGCTAGAACTGTGATTCTACTGTCATATGAAAGATTGGAATCTCCCCTTTCATATGCCACCAGAACCGCGGTTCTAGGTCGTCCACAGCCCGAGATATGGCTGTTTGAATGGATCCCCCTTCCCTCTAGACTGTCTCCTAATGCTGTGAAACAGCATCCTGCTGATAGGACAGAGTCAGAGGCTGGGAGGAAGCCCCACCTCAGCAGAATCGCTGCTGTTACCTCCCAGTTGTCTTATAAATCCTCATTTACATATTTAGAAAAAAGCTCATAACTTTTGAAATAATAAACGTTTTGGGACACAATTTTCACTAGTATTATCAGTGTGACAGCGCCTATCAAATTAGCTAGGAGATAGGGAAGTACAAGTGACAGAGCCTCTTTAAATAGGACGAAATTGCAGTACCAGGATTATTATCTGTCTTACAAGCAGATACATTTAGAAAAATGCTAATTTTCTCTACAATTTTCTCTACGATTCGGATTGTATCGACCACATTTTACCTCTTACATAAAGTACAAAGTGTCACAAGAAAACAATCTCAGAATGCTTGGATAAATAAAAGAATTCCAAAGTTATTACCACATAAAGAGAAGACAATATGTCATTGCCATATTTATTCATTTTCCTATCATAGGGGGGCACACTAATCTGTATTAGAGTTGTTGAATGGTCTCAGTGGTGTCAGATTAATAGTGAATAACGAGCACAGGGATGTGGGGGCATAGCATAGTTACCAAAACAAAGACCACTCTCCGCATCGGACACGCCATACAGACCCATTCCACATATATGCCATTTACACAATGCACTCAGGCCACACATGCGCCGCCGCTAGGCCTGCTCCACGCAACTCACACAGCCGTGGTATCAGCAGGTCCTCGTTAGTATAGTGGAGAGTATCCCCGCCTGTCACGTGGGAAACCGGGGTTCGATTCCCCGACGGGGAGAATTGTCACTTTTAGACACATCAATAACCAGAATTATAAAACAAGACTCTTTCTTTTCACTTTGGGCGGTGTAATGTTTTCTGTATGACGCTGTCCAATCAGCTTCTGCCCCTTCCCTGTCCAGCAACACAGTGTGATCTTATAGTATACAGCTTTCATTCCCAATTCTGTATTCAACTGGCTATATCTCAGGCTCTGTCACAGCTAGAACTGTGATTCTACTGTCATATGAAAGATTGGAATCTCCCCTTTCATATGCCACCAGAACCGCGGTTCTAGGTCGTCCACAGCCCGAGATATGGCTGTTTGAATGGATCCCCCTTCCCTCTAGACTGTCTCCTAATGCTGTGAAACAGCATCCTGCTGATAGGACAGAGTCAGAGGCTGGGAGGAAGCCCCACCTCAGCAGAATCGCTGCTGTTACCTCCCAGTTGTCTTATAAATCCTCATTTACATATTTAGAAAAAAGCTCATAACTTTTGAAATAATAAACGTTTTGGGACACAATTTTCACTAGTATTATCAGTGTGACAGCGCCTATCAAATTAGCTAGGAGATAGGGAAGTACAAGTGACAGAGCCTCTTTAAATAGGACGAAATTGCAGTACCAGGATTATTATCTGTCTTACAAGCAGATACATTTAGAAAAATGCTAATTTTCTCTACAATTTTCTCTACGATTCGGATTGTATCGACCACATTTTACCTCTTACATAAAGTACAATGTGTCACAAGAAAACAATCTCAGAATGCTTGGATAAATAAAAGAATTCCAAAGTTATTACCACATAAAGAGAAGACAATATGTCATTGCCATATTTATTCATTTTCCTATCATAGGGGGGCACACTAATCTGTATTAGAGTTGTTGAATGGTCTCAGTGGTGTCAGATTAATAGTGAATAACGAGCACAGGGATGTGGGGGCATAGCATAGTTACCAAAACAAAGACCACTCTCCGCATCGGACACGCCATACAGACCCATTCCACATATATGCCATTTACACAATGCACTCAGGCCACACATGCGCCGCCGCTAGGCCTGCTCCACGCAACTCACACAGCCCTGGTATCAGCAGGTCCTCGTTAGTATAGTGGAGAGTATCCCCGCCTGTCACGCGGGAGACCGGGGTTCGATTCCCCGACGGGGAGAATTGTCACTTTTAGACACATCAATAACCAGAATTATAAAACAAGACTCTTTCTTTTCACTTTGGGCGGTGTAATGTTTTCTGTATGACGCTGTCCAATCAGCTTCTGCCCCTTCCCTGTCCAGCAACACAGTGTGATCTTATAGTATACAGCTTTCATTCCCAATTCTGTATTCAACTGGCTATATCTCAGGCTCTGTCACAGCTAGAACTGTGATTCTACTGTCATATGAAAGATTGGAATCTCCCCTTTCATATGCCACCAGAACCGCGGTTCTAGGTCGTCCACAGCCCGAGATATGGCTGTTTGAATGGATCCCCCTTCCCTCTAGACTGTCTCCTAATGCTGTGAAACAGCATCCTGCTGATAGGACAGAGTCAGAGGCTGGGAGGAAGCCCCACCTCAGCAGAATCGCTGCTGTTACCTCCCAGTTGTCTTATAAATCCTCATTTACATATTTAGAAAAAAGCTCATAACTTTTGAAATAATAAACGTTTTGGGACACAATTTTCACTAGTATTATCAGTGTGACAGCGCCTATCAAATTAGCTAGGAGATAGGGAAGTACAAGTGACAGAGCCTCTTTAAATAGGACGAAATTGCAGTACCAGGATTATTATCTGTCTTACAAGCAGATACATTTAGAAAAATGCTAATTTTCTCTACAATTTTCTCTACGATTCGGATTGTATCGACCACATTTTACCTCTTACATAAAGTACAATGTGTCACAAGAAAACAATCTCAGAATGCTTGGATAAATAAAAGAATTCCAAAGTTATTACCACATAAAGAGAAGACAATATGTCATTGCCATATTTATTCATTTTCCTATCATAGGGGGGCACACTAATCTGTATTAGAGTTGTTGAATGGTCTCAGTGGTGTCAGATTAATAGTGAATAACGAGCACAGGGATGTGGGGGCATAGCATAGTTACCAAAACAAAGACCACTCTCCGCATCGGACACGCCATACAGACCCATTCCACATATATGCCATTTACACAATGCACTCAGGCCACACATGCGCCGCCGCTAGGCCTGCTCCACGCAACTCACACAGCCCTGGTATCAGCAGGTCCTCGTTAGTATAGTGGAGAGTATCCCCGCCTGTCACGCGGGAGACCGGGGTTCGATTCCCCGACGGGGAGAATTGTCACTTTTAGACACATCAATAACCAGAATTATAAAACAAGACTCTTTCTTTTCACTTTGGGCGGTGTAATGTTTTCTGTATGACGCTGTCCAATCAGCTTCTGCCCCTTCCCTGTCCAGCAACACAGTGTGATCTTATAGTATACAGCTTTCATTCCCAATTCTGTATTCAACTGGCTATATCTCAGGCTCTGTCACAGCTAGAACTGTGATTCTACTGTCATATGAAAGATTGGAATCTCCCCTTTCATATGCCACCAGAACCGCGGTTCTAGGTCGTCCACAGCCCGAGATATGGCTGTTTGAATGGATCCCCCTTCCCTCTAGACTGTCTCCTAATGCTGTGAAACAGCATCCTGCTGATAGGACAGAGTCAGAGGCTGGGAGGAAGCCCCACCTCAGGAGAATCGCTGCTGTTACCTCCCAGTTGTCTTATAAATCCTCATTTACATATTTAGAAAAAAGCTCATAACTTTTGAAATAATAAACGTTTTGGGACACAATTTTCACTAGTATTATCAGTGTGACAGCGCCTATCAAATTAGCTAGGAGATAGGGAAGTACAAGTGACAGAGCCTCTTTAAATAGGACGAAATTGCAGTACCAGGATTATTATCTGTCTTACAAGCAGATACATTTAGAAAAATGCTAATTTTCTCTACAATTTTCTCTACGATTCGGATTGTATCGACCACATTTTACCTCTTACATAAAGTACAATGTGTCACAAGAAAACAATCTCAGAATGCTTGGATAAATAAAAGAATTCCAAAGTTATTACCACATAAAGAGAAGACAATATGTCATTGCCATATTTATTCATTTTCCTATCATAGGGGGGCACACTAATCTGTATTAGAGTTGTTGAATGGTCTCAGTGGTGTCAGATTAATAGTGAATAACGAGCACAGGGATGTGGGGGCATAGCATAGTTACCAAAACAAAGACCACTCTCCGCATCGGACACGCCATACAGACCCATTCCACATATATGCCATTTACACAATGCACTCAGGCCACACATGCGCCGCCGCTAGGCCTGCTCCACGCAACTCACACAACCCTGGTATCAGCAGGTCCTTGTTAGTATAGTGGAGAGTATCCCCGCCTGTCACGCGGGAGACTGGGGTTCGATTCCCCGACGGGGAGAATTGTCACTTTTAGACACATCAATAACCAGAATTATAAAACAAGACTCTTTCTTTTCACTTTGGGCGGTGTAATGTTTTCTGTATGACGCTGTCCAATCAGCTTCTGCACCCTTCCCTGTCCAGCAACACAGTGTGATCTTATAGTATACAGCTTTCATTCCCAATTCTGTATTCAACTGGCTATATCTCAGGCTCTGTCACAGCTAGAACTGTGATTCTACTGTCATATGAAAGATTGGAATCTCCCCTTTCATATGCCACCAGAACCGCGGTTCTAGGTCGTCCACAGCCCGAGATATGGCTGTTTGAATGGATCCCCCTTCCCTCTAGACTGTCTCCTAATGCTGTGAAACAGCATCCTGCTGATAGGACAGAGTCAGAGGCTGGGAGGAAGCCCCACCTCAGGAGAATCGCTGCTGTTACCTCCCAGTTGTCTTATAAATCCTCATTTACATATTTAGAAAAAAGCTCATAACTTTTGAAATAATAAACGTTTTGGGACACAATTTTCACTAGTATTATCAGTGTGACAGCGCCTATCAAATTAGCTAGGAGATAGGGAAGTACAAGTGACAGAGCCTCTTTAAATAGGACGAAATTGCAGTACCAGGATTATTATCTGTCTTACAAGCAGATACATTTAGAAAAATGCTAATTTTCTCTACAATTTTCTCTACGATTCGGATTGTATCGACCACATTTTACCTCTTACATAAAGTACAATGTGTCACAAGAAAACAATCTCAGAATGCTTGGATAAATAAAAGAATTCCAAAGTTATTACCACATAAAGAGAAGACAATATGTCATTGCCATATTTATTCATTTTCCTATCATAGGGGGGCACACTAATCTGTATTAGAGTTGTTGAATGGTCTCAGTGGTGTCAGATTAATAGTGAATAACGAGCACAGGGATGTGGGGGCATAGCATAGTTACCAAAACAAAGACCACTCTCCGCATCGGACACGCCATACAGACCCATTCCACATATATGCCATTTACACAATGCACTCAGGCCACACATGCGCCGCCGCTAGGCCTGCTCCTCGCAACTCACACAGCCCTGGTATCAGCAGGTCCTCGTTAGTATAGTGGAGAGTATCCCCGCCTGTCACGCGGGAGACCGGGGTTCGATTCCCCGACGGGGAGAATTGTCACTTTTAGACACATCAATAACCAGAATTATAAAACAAGACTCTTTCTTTTCACTTTGGGCGGTGTAATGTTTTCTGTATGACGCTGTCCAATCAGCTTCTGCCCCTTCCCTGTCCAGCAACACAGTGTGATCTTATAGTATACAGCTTTCATTCCCAATTCTGTATTCAACTGGCTATATCTCAGGCTCTGTCACAGCTAGAACTGTGATTCTACTGTCATATGAAAGATTAGAATCTCCCCTTTCATATGCACCAGAACCGCGGTTCTAGGTCGTCCACAGCCCGAGATATGGCTGTTTGAATGGATCCCCCTTCCCTCTAGACTGTCTCCTAATGCTGTGAAACAGCATCCTGCTGATAGGACAGAGTCAGAGGCTGGGAGGAAGCCCCACCTCAGCAGAATCGCTGCTGTTACCTCCCAGTTGTCTTATAAATCCTCATTTACATATTTAGAAAAAAGCTCATAACTTTTGAAATAATAAACGTTTTGGGACACAATTTTCACTAGTATTATCAGTGTGACAGCGCCTATCAAATTAGCTAGGAGATAGGGAAGTACAAGTGACAGAGCCTCTTTAAATAGGACGAAATTGCAGTACCAGGATTATTATCTGTCTTACAAGCAGATACATTTAGAAAAATGCTAATTTTCTCTACAATTTTCTCTACGATTCGGATTGTATCGACCACATTTTACCTCTTACATAAAGTACAAAGTGTCACAAGAAAACAATCTCAGAATGCTTGGATAAATAAAAGAATTCCAAAGTTATTACCACATAAAGAGAAGACAATATGTCATTGCCATATTTATTCATTTTCCTATCATAGGGGGGCACACTAATCTGTATTAGAGTTGTTGAATGGTCTCAGTGGTGTCAGATTAATAGTGAATAACGAGCACAGGGATGTGGGGGCATAGCATAGTTACCAAAACAAAGACCACTCTCCGCATCGGACACGCCATACAGACCCATTCCACATATATGCCATTTACACAATGCACTCAGGCCACACATGCGCCGCCGCTAGGCCTGCTCCACGCAACTCACACAGCCGTGGTATCAGCAGGTCCTCGTTAGTATAGTGGAGAGTATCCCCGCCTGTCACGTGGGAAACCGGGGTTCGATTCCCCGACGGGGAGAATTGTCACTTTTAGACACATCAATAACCAGAATTATAAAACAAGACTCTTTCTTTTCACTTTGGGCGGTGTAATGTTTTCTGTATGACGCTGTCCAATCAGCTTCTGCCCCTTCCCTGTCCAGCAACACAGTGTGATCTTATAGTATACAGCTTTCATTCCCAATTCTGTATTCAACTGGCTATATCTCAGGCTCTGTCACAGCTAGAACTGTGATTCTACTGTCATATGAAAGATTGGAATCTCCCCTTTCATATGCCACCAGAACCGCGGTTCTAGGTCGTCCACAGCCCGAGATATGGCTGTTTGAATGGATCCCCCTTCCCTCTAGACTGTCTCCTAATGCTGTGAAACAGCATCCTGCTGATAGGACAGAGTCAGAGGCTGGGAGGAAGCCCCACCTCAGCAGAATCGCTGCTGTTACCTCCCAGTTGTCTTATAAATCCTCATTTACATATTTAGAAAAAAGCTCATAACTTTTGAAATAATAAACGTTTTGGGACACAATTTTCACTAGTATTATCAGTGTGACAGCGCCTATCAAATTAGCTAGGAGATAGGGAAGTACAAGTGACAGAGCCTCTTTAAATAGGACGAAATTGCAGTACCAGGATTATTATCTGTCTTACAAGCAGATACATTTAGAAAAATGCTAATTTTCTCTACAATTTTCTCTACGATTCGGATTGTATCGACCACATTTTACCTCTTACATAAAGTACAATGTGTCACAAGAAAACAATCTCAGAATGCTTGGATAAATAAAAGAATTCCAAAGTTATTACCACATAAAGAGAAGACAATATGTCATTGCCATATTTATTCATTTTCCTATCATAGGGGGGCACACTAATCTGTATTAGAGTTGTTGAATGGTCTCAGTGGTGTCAGATTAATAGTGAATAACGAGCACAGGGATGTGGGGGCATAGCATAGTTACCAAAACAAAGACCACTCTCCGCATCGGACACGCCATACAGACCCATTCCACATATATGCCATTTACACAATGCACTCAGGCCACACATGCGCCGCCGCTAGGCCTGCTCCACGCAACTCACACAGCCCTGGTATCAGCAGGTCCTCGTTAGTATAGTGGAGAGTATCCCCGCCTGTCACGCGGGAGACCGGGGTTCGATTCCCCGACGGGGAGAATTGTCACTTTTAGACACATCAATAACCAGAATTATAAAACAAGACTCTTTCTTTTCACTTTGGGCGGTGTAATGTTTTCTGTATGACGCTGTCCAATCAGCTTCTGCCCCTTCCCTGTCCAGCAACACAGTGTGATCTTATAGTATACAGCTTTCATTCCCAATTCTGTATTCAACTGGCTATATCTCAGGCTCTGTCACAGCTAGAACTGTGATTCTACTGTCATATGAAAGATTGGAATCTCCCCTTTCATATGCCACCAGAACCGCGGTTCTAGGTCGTCCACAGCCCGAGATATGGCTGTTTGAATGGATCCCCCTTCCCTCTAGACTGTCTCCTAATGCTGTGAAACAGCATCCTGCTGATAGGACAGAGTCAGAGGCTGGGAGGAAGCCCCACCTCAGGAGAATCGCTGCTGTTACCTCCCAGTTGTCTTATAAATCCTCATTTACATATTTAGAAAAAAGCTCATAACTTTTGAAATAATAAACGTTTTGGGACACAATTTTCACTAGTATTATCAGTGTGACAGCGCCTATCAAATTAGCTAGGAGATAGGGAAGTACAAGTGACAGAGCCTCTTTAAATAGGACGAAATTGCAGTACCAGGATTATTATCTGTCTTACAAGCAGATACATTTAGAAAAATGCTAATTTTCTCTACAATTTTCTCTACGATTCGGATTGTATCGACCACATTTTACCTCTTACATAAAGTACAATGTGTCACAAGAAAACAATCTCAGAATGCTTGGATAAATAAAAGAATTCCAAAGTTATTACCACATAAAGAGAAGACAATATGTCATTGCCATATTTATTCATTTTCCTATCATAGGGGGGCACACTAATCTGTATTAGAGTTGTTGAATGGTCTCAGTGGTGTCAGATTAATAGTGAATAACGAGCACAGGGATGTGGGGGCATAGCATAGTTACCAAAACAAAGACCACTCTCCGCATCGGACACGCCATACAGACCCATTCCACATATATGCCATTTACACAATGCACTCAGGCCACACATGCGCCGCCGCTAGGCCTGCTCCACGCAACTCACACAACCCTGGTATCAGCAGGTCCTTGTTAGTATAGTGGAGAGTATCCCCGCCTGTCACGCGGGAGACTGGGGTTCGATTCCCCGACGGGGAGAATTGTCACTTTTAGACACATCAATAACCAGAATTATAAAACAAGACTCTTTCTTTTCACTTTGGGCGGTGTAATGTTTTCTGTATGACGCTGTCCAATCAGCTTCTGCACCCTTCCCTGTCCAGCAACACAGTGTGATCTTATAGTATACAGCTTTCATTCCCAATTCTGTATTCAACTGGCTATATCTCAGGCTCTGTCACAGCTAGAACTGTGATTCTACTGTCATATGAAAGATTGGAATCTCCCCTTTCATATGCCACCAGAACCGCGGTTCTAGGTCGTCCACAGCCCGAGATATGGCTGTTTGAATGGATCCCCCTTCCCTCTAGACTGTCTCCTAATGCTGTGAAACAGCATCCTGCTGATAGGACAGAGTCAGAGGCTGGGAGGAAGCCCCACCTCAGGAGAATCGCTGCTGTTACCTCCCAGTTGTCTTATAAATCCTCATTTACATATTTAGAAAAAAGCTCATAACTTTTGAAATAATAAACGTTTTGGGACACAATTTTCACTAGTATTATCAGTGTGACAGCGCCTATCAAATTAGCTAGGAGATAGGGAAGTACAAGTGACAGAGCCTCTTTAAATAGGACGAAATTGCAGTACCAGGATTATTATCTGTCTTACAAGCAGATACATTTAGAAAAATGCTAATTTTCTCTACAATTTTCTCTACGATTCGGATTGTATCGACCACATTTTACCTCTTACATAAAGTACAATGTGTCACAAGAAAACAATCTCAGAATGCTTGGATAAATAAAAGAATTCCAAAGTTATTACCACATAAAGAGAAGACAATATGTCATTGCCATATTTATTCATTTTCCTATCATAGGGGGGCACACTAATCTGTATTAGAGTTGTTGAATGGTCTCAGTGGTGTCAGATTAATAGTGAATAACGAGCACAGGGATGTGGGGGCATAGCATAGTTACCAAAACAAAGACCACTCTCCGCATCGGACACGCCATACAGACCCATTCCACATATATGCCATTTACACAATGCACTCAGGCCACACATGCGCCGCCGCTAGGCCTGCTCCTCGCAACTCACACAGCCCTGGTATCAGCAGGTCCTCGTTAGTATAGTGGAGAGTATCCCCGCCTGTCACGCGGGAGACCGGGGTTCGATTCCCCGACGGGGAGAATTGTCACTTTTAGACACATCAATAACCAGAATTATAAAACAAGACTCTTTCTTTTCACTTTGGGCGGTGTAATGTTTTCTGTATGACGCTGTCCAATCAGCTTCTGCCCCTTCCCTGTCCAGCAACACAGTGTGATCTTATAGTATACAGCTTTCATTCCCAATTCTGTATTCAACTGGCTATATCTCAGGCTCTGTCACAGCTAGAACTGTGATTCTACTGTCATATGAAAGATTAGAATCTCCCCTTTCATATGCACCAGAACCGCGGTTCTAGGTCGTCCACAGCCCGAGATATGGCTGTTTGAATGGATCCCCCTTCCCTCTAGACTGTCTCCTAATGCTGTGAAACAGCATCCTGCTGATAGGACAGAGTCAGAGGCTGGGAGGAAGCCCCACCTCAGCAGAATCGCTGCTGTTACCTCCCAGTTGTCTTATAAATCCTCATTTACATATTTAGAAAAAAGCTCATAACTTTTGAAATAATAAACGTTTTGGGACACAATTTTCACTAGTATTATCAGTGTGACAGCGCCTATCAAATTAGCTAGGAGATAGGGAAGTACAAGTGACAGAGCCTCTTTAAATAGGACGAAATTGCAGTACCAGGATTATTATCTGTCTTACAAGCAGATACATTTAGAAAAATGCTAATTTTCTCTACAATTTTCTCTACGATTCGGATTGTATCGACCACATTTTACCTCTTACATAAAGTACAAAGTGTCACAAGAAAACAATCTCAGAATGCTTGGATAAATAAAAGAATTCCAAAGTTATTACCACATAAAGAGAAGACAATATGTCATTGCCATATTTATTCATTTTCCTATCATAGGGGGGCACACTAATCTGTATTAGAGTTGTTGAATGGTCTCAGTGGTGTCAGATTAATAGTGAATAACGAGCACAGGGATGTGGGGGCATAGCATAGTTACCAAAACAAAGACCACTCTCCGCATCGGACACGCCATACAGACCCATTCCACATATATGCCATTTACACAATGCACTCAGGCCACACATGCGCCGCCGCTAGGCCTGCTCCACGCAACTCACACAGCCGTGGTATCAGCAGGTCCTCGTTAGTATAGTGGAGAGTATCCCCGCCTGTCACGTGGGAAACCGGGGTTCGATTCCCCGACGGGGAGAATTGTCACTTTTAGACACATCAATAACCAGAATTATAAAACAAGACTCTTTCTTTTCACTTTGGGCGGTGTAATGTTTTCTGTATGACGCTGTCCAATCAGCTTCTGCCCCTTCCCTGTCCAGCAACACAGTGTGATCTTATAGTATACAGCTTTCATTCCCAATTCTGTATTCAACTGGCTATATCTCAGGCTCTGTCACAGCTAGAACTGTGATTCTACTGTCATATGAAAGATTGGAATCTCCCCTTTCATATGCCACCAGAACCGCGGTTCTAGGTCGTCCACAGCCCGAGATATGGCTGTTTGAATGGATCCCCCTTCCCTCTAGACTGTCTCCTAATGCTGTGAAACAGCATCCTGCTGATAGGACAGAGTCAGAGGCTGGGAGGAAGCCCCACCTCAGCAGAATCGCTGCTGTTACCTCCCAGTTGTCTTATAAATCCTCATTTACATATTTAGAAAAAAGCTCATAACTTTTGAAATAATAAACGTTTTGGGACACAATTTTCACTAGTATTATCAGTGTGACAGCGCCTATCAAATTAGCTAGGAGATAGGGAAGTACAAGTGACAGAGCCTCTTTAAATAGGACGAAATTGCAGTACCAGGATTATTATCTGTCTTACAAGCAGATACATTTAGAAAAATGCTAATTTTCTCTACAATTTTCTCTACGATTCGGATTGTATCGACCACATTTTACCTCTTACATAAAGTACAATGTGTCACAAGAAAACAATCTCAGAATGCTTGGATAAATAAAAGAATTCCAAAGTTATTACCACATAAAGAGAAGACAATATGTCATTGCCATATTTATTCATTTTCCTATCATAGGGGGGCACACTAATCTGTATTAGAGTTGTTGAATGGTCTCAGTGGTGTCAGATTAATAGTGAATAACGAGCACAGGGATGTGGGGGCATAGCATAGTTACCAAAACAAAGACCACTCTCCGCATCGGACACGCCATACAGACCCATTCCACATATATGCCATTTACACAATGCACTCAGGCCACACATGCGCCGCCGCTAGGCCTGCTCCACGCAACTCACACAGCCCTGGTATCAGCAGGTCCTCGTTAGTATAGTGGAGAGTATCCCCGCCTGTCACGCGGGAGACCGGGGTTCGATTCCCCGACGGGGAGAATTGTCACTTTTAGACACATCAATAACCAGAATTATAAAACAAGACTCTTTCTTTTCACTTTGGGCGGTGTAATGTTTTCTGTATGACGCTGTCCAATCAGCTTCTGCCCCTTCCCTGTCCAGCAACACAGTGTGATCTTATAGTATACAGCTTTCATTCCCAATTCTGTATTCAACTGGCTATATCTCAGGCTCTGTCACAGCTAGAACTGTGATTCTACTGTCATATGAAAGATTGGAATCTCCCCTTTCATATGCCACCAGAACCGCGGTTCTAGGTCGTCCACAGCCCGAGATATGGCTGTTTGAATGGATCCCCCTTCCCTCTAGACTGTCTCCTAATGCTGTGAAACAGCATCCTGCTGATAGGACAGAGTCAGAGGCTGGGAGGAAGCCCCACCTCAGGAGAATCGCTGCTGTTACCTCCCAGTTGTCTTATAAATCCTCATTTACATATTTAGAAAAAAGCTCATAACTTTTGAAATAATAAACGTTTTGGGACACAATTTTCACTAGTATTATCAGTGTGACAGCGCCTATCAAATTAGCTAGGAGATAGGGAAGTACAAGTGACAGAGCCTCTTTAAATAGGACGAAATTGCAGTACCAGGATTATTATCTGTCTTACAAGCAGATACATTTAGAAAAATGCTAATTTTCTCTACAATTTTCTCTACGATTCGGATTGTATCGACCACATTTTACCTCTTACATAAAGTACAATGTGTCACAAGAAAACAATCTCAGAATGCTTGGATAAATAAAAGAATTCCAAAGTTATTACCACATAAAGAGAAGACAATATGTCATTGCCATATTTATTCATTTTCCTATCATAGGGGGGCACACTAATCTGTATTAGAGTTGTTGAATGGTCTCAGTGGTGTCAGATTAATAGTGAATAACGAGCACAGGGATGTGGGGGCATAGCATAGTTACCAAAACAAAGACCACTCTCCGCATCGGACACGCCATACAGACCCATTCCACATATATGCCATTTACACAATGCACTCAGGCCACACATGCGCCGCCGCTAGGCCTGCTCCTCGCAACTCACACAGCCCTGGTATCAGCAGGTCCTCGTTAGTATAGTGGAGAGTATCCCCGCCTGTCACGCGGGAGACCGGGGTTCGATTCCCCGACGGGGAGAATTGTCACTTTTAGACACATCAATAACCAGAATTATAAAACAAGACTCTTTCTTTTCACTTTGGGCGGTGTAATGTTTTCTGTATGACGCTGTCCAATCAGCTTCTGCCCCTTCCCTGTCCAGCAACACAGTGTGATCTTATAGTATACAGCTTTCATTCCCAATTCTGTATTCAACTGGCTATATCTCAGGCTCTGTCACAGCTAGAACTGTGATTCTACTGTCATATGAAAGATTAGAATCTCCCCTTTCATATGCACCAGAACCGCGGTTCTAGGTCGTCCACAGCCCGAGATATGGCTGTTTGAATGGATCCCCCTTCCCTCTAGACTGTCTCCTAATGCTGTGAAACAGCATCCTGCTGATAGGACAGAGTCAGAGGCTGGGAGGAAGCCCCACCTCAGGAGAATCGCTGCTGTTACCTCCCAGTTGTCTTATAAATCCTCATTTACATATTTAGAAAAAAGCTCATAACTTTTGAAATAATAAACGTTTTGGGACACAATTTTCACTAGTATTATCAGTGTGACAGCGCCTATCAAATTAGCTAGGAGATAGGGAAGTACAAGTGACAGAGCCTCCTTAAATAGGACGAAATTGCAGTACCAGGATTATTATCTGTCTTACAAGCAGATACATTTAGAAAAATGCTAATTTTCTCTACAATTTTCTCTACGATTCGGATTGTATCGACCACATTTTACCTCTTACATAAAGTACAATGTGTCACAAGAAAACAATCTCAGAATGCTTGGATAAATAAAAGAATTCCAAAGTTATTACCACATAAAGAGAAGACAATATGTCATTGCCATATTTATTCATTTTCCTATCATAGGGGGGCACACTAATCTGTATTAGAGTTGTTGAATGGTCTCAGTGGTGTCAGATTAATAGTGAATAACGAGCACAGGGATGTGGGGGCATAGCATAGTTACCAAAACAAAGACCACTCTCCGCATCGGACACGCCATACAGACCCATTCCACATATATGCCATTTACACAATGCACTCAGGCCACACATGCGCCGCCGCTAGGCCTGCTCCTCGCAACTCACACAGCCCTGGTATCAGCAGGTCCTCGTTAGTATAGTGGAGAGTATCCCCGCCTGTCACGCGGGAGACCGGGGTTCGATTCCCCGATGGGGAGAATTGTCACTTTTAGACACATCAATAACCAGAATTATAAAACAAGACTCTTTCTTTTCACTTTGGGCGGTGTAATGTTTTCTGTATGACGCTGTCCAATCAGCTTCTGCCCCTTCCCTGTCCAGCAACACAGTGTGATCTTATAGTATACAGCTTTCATTCCCAATTCTGTATTCAACTGGCTATATCTCAGGCTCTGTCACAGCTAGAACTGTGATTCTACTGTCATATGAAAGATTAGAATCTCCCCTTTCATATGCACCAGAACCGCGGTTCTAGGTCGTCCACAGCCCGAGATATGGCTGTTTGAATGGATCCCCCTTCCCTCTAGACTGTCTCCTAATGCTGTGAAACAGCATCCTGCTGATAGGACAGAGTCAGAGGCTGGGAGGAAGCCCCACCTCAGGAGAATCGCTGCTGTTACCTCCCAGTTGTCTTATAAATCCTCATTTACATATTTAGAAAAAAGCTCATAACTTTTGAAATAATAAACGTTTTGGGACACAATTTTCACTAGTATTATCAGTGTGACAGCGCCTATCAAATTAGCTAGGAGATAGGGAAGTACAAGTGACAGAGCCTCCTTAAATAGGACGAAATTGCAGTACCAGGATTATTATCTGTCTTACAAGCAGATACATTTAGAAAAATGCTAATTTTCTCTACAATTTTCTCTACGATTCGGATTGTATCGACCACATTTTACCTCTTACATAAAGTACAATGTGTCACAAGAAAACAATCTCAGAATGCTTGGATAAATAAAAGAATTCCAAAGTTATTACCACATAAAGAGAAGACAATATGTCATTGCCATATTTATTCATTTTCCTATCATAGGGGGGCACACTAATCTGTATTAGAGTTGTTGAATGGTCTCAGTGGTGTCAGATTAATAGTGAATAACGAGCACAGGGATGTGGGGGCATAGCATAGTTACCAAAACAAAGACCACTCTCCGCATCGGACACGCCATACAGACCCATTCCACATATATGCCATTTACACAATGCACTCAGGCCACACATGCGCCGCCGCTAGGCCTGCTCCTCGCAACTCACACAGCCCTGGTATCAGCAGGTCCTCGTTAGTATAGTGGAGAGTATCCCCGCCTGTCACGCGGGAGACCGGGGTTCGATTCCCCGATGGGGAGAATTGTCACTTTTAGACACATCAATAACCAGAATTATAAAACAAGACTCTTTCTTTTCACTTTGGGCGGTGTAATGTTTTCTGTATGACGCTGTCCAATCAGCTTCTGCCCCTTCCCTGTCCAGCAACACAGTGTGATCTTATAGTATACAGCTTTCATTCCCAATTCTGTATTCAACTGGCTATATCTCAGGCTCTGTCACAGCTAGAACTGTGATTCTACTGTCATATGAAAGATTAGAATCTCCCCTTTCATATGCACCAGAACCGCGGTTCTAGGTCGTCCACAGCCCGAGATATGGCTGTTTGAATGGATCCCCCTTCCCTCTAGACTGTCTCCTAATGCTGTGAAACAGCATCCTGCTGATAGGACAGAGTCAGAGGCTGGGAGGAAGCCCCACCTCAGGAGAATCGCTGCTGTTACCTCCCAGTTGTCTTATAAATCCTCATTTACATATTTAGAAAAAAGCTCATAACTTTTGAAATAATAAACGTTTTGGGACACAATTTTCACTAGTATTATCAGTGTGACAGCGCCTATCAAATTAGCTAGGAGATAGGGAAGTACAAGTGACAGAGCCTCCTTAAATAGGACGAAATTGCAGTACCAGGATTATTATCTGTCTTACAAGCAGATACATTTAGAAAAATGCTAATTTTCTCTACAATTTTCTCTACGATTCGGATTGTATCGACCACATTTTACCTCTTACATAAAGTACAATGTGTCACAAGAAAACAATCTCAGAATGCTTGGATAAATAAAAGAATTCCAAAGTTATTACCACATAAAGAGAAGACAATATGTCATTGCCATATTTATTCATTTTCCTATCATAGGGGGGCACACTAATCTGTATTAGAGTTGTTGAATGGTCTCAGTGGTGTCAGATTAATAGTGAATAACGAGCACAGGGATGTGGGGGCATAGCATAGTTACCAAAACAAAGACCACTCTCCGCATCGGACACGCCATACAGACCCATTCCACATATATGCCATTTACACAATGCACTCAGGCCACACATGCGCCGCCGCTAGGCCTGCTCCTCGCAACTCACACAGCCCTGGTATCAGCAGGTCCTCGTTAGTATAGTGGAGAGTATCCCCGCCTGTCACGCGGGAGACCGGGGCTCGATTCCCCGATGGGGAGAATTGTCACTTTTAGACACATCAATAACCAGAATTATAAAACAAGACTCTTTCTTTTCACTTTGGGCGGTGTAATGTTTTCTGTATGACGCTGTCCAATCAGCTTCTGCCCCTTCCCTGTCCAGCAACACAGTGTGATCTTATAGTATACAGCTTTCATTCCCAATTCTGTATTCAACTGGCTATATCTCAGGCTCTGTCACAGCTAGAACTGTGATTCTACTGTCATATGAAAGATTAGAATCTCCCCTTTCATATGCACCAGAACCGCGGTTCTAGGTCGTCCACAGCCCGAGATATGGCTGTTTGAATGGATCCCCCTTCCCTCTAGACTGTCTCCTAATGCTGTGAAACAGCATCCTGCTGATAGGACAGAGTCAGAGGCTGGGAGGAAGCCCCACCTCAGGAGAATCGCTGCTGTTACCTCCCAGTTGTCTTATAAATCCTCATTTACATATTTAGAAAAAAGCTCATAACTTTTGAAATAATAAACGTTTTGGGACACAATTTTCACTAGTATTATCAGTGTGACAGCGCCTATCAAATTAGCTAGGAGATAGGGAAGTACAAGTGACAGAGCCTCCTTAAATAGGACGAAATTGCAGTACCAGGATTATTATCTGTCTTACAAGCAGATACATTTAGAAAAATGCTAATTTTCTCTACAATTTTCTCTACGATTCGGATTGTATCGACCACATTTTACCTCTTACATAAAGTACAATGTGTCACAAGAAAACAATCTCAGAATGCTTGGATAAATAAAAGAATTCCAAAGTTATTACCACATAAAGAGAAGACAATATGTCATTGCCATATTTATTCATTTTCCAATCATAGGGGGGCACACTAATCTGTATTAGAGTTGTTGAATGGTCTCAGTGGTGTCAGATTAATAGTGAATAACGAGCACAGGGATGTGGGGGCATAGCATAGTTATCAAAACAAAGACCACTCTCCGCATCGGACACGCCATACAGACCCATTCCACATATATGCCATTTACACAATGCACTCAGGCCACACATGCGCCGCCGCTAGGCCTGCTCCACGCAACTCACACAGCCCTGGTATCAGCAGGTCCTCGTTAGTATAGTGGAGAGTATCCCCGCCTGTCACGCGGGAGACCGGGGTTCGATTCCCCGACGGGGAGAATTGTCACTTTTAGACACATCAATAACCAGAATTATAAAACAAGACTCTTTCTTTTCACTTTGGGCGGTGTAATGTTTTCTGTATGACGCTGTCCAATCAGCTTCTGCACCCTTCCCTGTCCAGCAACACAGTGTGATCTTATAGTATACAGCTTTCATTCCCAATTCTGTATTCAACTGGCTATATCTCAGGCTCTGTCACAGCTAGAACTGTGATTCTACTGTCATATGAAAGATTGGAATCTCCCCTTTCATATGCACCAGAACCGCGGTTCTAGGTCGTCCACAGCCCGAGATATGGCTGTTTGAATGGATCCCCCTTCCCTCTAGACTGTCTCCTAATGCTGTGAAACAGCATCCTGCTGATAGGACAGAGTCAGAGGCTGGGAGGAAGCCCCACCTCAGGAGAATCGCTGCTGTTACCTCCCAGTTGTCTTATAAATCCTCATTTACATATTTAGAAAAAAGCTCATAACTTTTGAAATAATAAACGTTTTGGGACACAATTTTCACTAGTATTATCAGTGTGACAGCGCCTATCAAATTAGCTAGGAGATAGGGAAGTACAAGTGACAGAGCCTCTTTAAATAGGACGAAATTGCAGTACCAGGATTATTATCTGTCTTACAAGCAGATACATTTAGAAAAATGCTAATTTTCTCTACAATTTTCTCTACGATTCGGATTGTATCGACCACATTTTACCACTTACATAAAGTACAATGTGTCACAAGAAAACAATCTCAGAATGCTTGGATAAATAAAAGAATTCCAAAGTTATTACCACATAAAGAGAAGACAATATGTCATTGCCATATTTATTCATTTTCCTATCATAGGGGGGCACACTAATCTGTATTAGAGTTGTGGAATGGTCTCAGTGGTGTCAGATATGTTCTAGTAGACCTATGTATACACTCATCTAGTTCTTGCATGCCATTTAATGACATTTTTATAAACAAGAAAAGATTTGATTTTAAATAAGGGAAAATAAATTTAGAATACATATTACTGACACTTCTCAAAATTTGTAAAACACTTTTTAGGGATCAGGTTTGGTTATAAAATAGCTGGAAACTAACCAAAGAAAATAATGAAAATAAGTTGACGAGGTGGCCGAGTGGTTAAGGCGATGGACTGCTAATTTATTGTTCTCTGCATGCATGGGTTAAAATCCCATCCTCGTCGGGTGTTTTTGTAAATGACCCTTATTGTCTTCCAAAGCCCAAGATTGCAGGCAGGGCTAATACTGCCAAAACAGGTTGAAATTTGTTAAGCCGATTAGAGGAGCAGAACTCTAAAAACTTGTGTAAATGATAAACCTTCTAGAAAATGTTTGCATGGAACTATTACTACAAATGTTTTTTTTGTAGATGTGTTCTAGTAGACCTATGTATACACTCATCTAGTTCTTGCATGCCATTTAATGACATTTTTATAAACAAGAAAAGATTTGATTTTAAATAAGGGAAAATAAATTTAGAATACATATTACTGACACTTCTCAAAATTTGTAAAACACCTTTTAGGGATCAGGTTTGGTTATAAAACAGCTGGAAACTAACCAAAGAAAAAAATTAAAATAAGTTGACGAGGTGGCCGAGTGGTTAAGGCGATGGACTGCTAATCCATTGTGCTCTGCATGCATGGGTTCAAATCCCATCATTGTCGGGTGTTTTTGTAAATGACCATTATTGTCTTCCAAAGCCCAAGATTGCAGGCAGGGCTAATACTGCCTAAACAGGTTGAAATTTGTTAAGCCGATTAGAGGAGCAGAACTCTAAAAACTTGTGTAAATGATAAACCTTCTAGAAAATGTTTGCATGGAACTATTACTACAAATGTTTTTTTTTTGTAGATGTGTTCTAGTAGACCTATGTATACACTCATCTAGTTCTTGCATGCCATTTAATGACATTTTTATAAACAAGAAAAGATTTGATTTTAAATAAGGGAAAATAAATTTAGAATACATATTACTGACACTTCTCAAAATTTGTAAAACACTTTTTAGGGATCAGGTTTGGTTATAAAACAGCTGGAAACTAACCAAAGAAAAAAAGAAAATAAGTTGATGAGTTGGCGATGAACTGCTAATTCATTGTGCTCTGCACGCATGGGTTCAAATCCCATCCTCGTCAGGTGTTTTTGTAAATGACCATTATTGTCTTCCAAAGCCCAAGATTGCAGGCAGGGCTAATACTGCCAAAACAGGTTGAAATTTGTTAAGCCGATTAGAGGAGCAGAACTCTAAAAACTTGTGTAAATGATAAACCTTCTAGAAAATGTTTGCATGGAACTATTACTACAAATGTTTTTTTTTTGTAGATGTGTTCTAGTAGACCTATGTATACACTCATCTAGTTCTTGCATGCCATTTAATGACATTTTTCTAAACAAGAAAAGATTTGATTTTAAATAAGGGAAAATAAATTTAGAATACATATTACTGACACTTCTCAAAATTTGTAAAACACTTTTTAGGGATCAGGTTTGGTTATAAAACAGCTGGAAACTAACCAAAGAAAAAAAGAAAATAAGTTGATGAGTTGGCGATGAACTGCTAATTCATTGTGCTCTGCACGCATGGGTTCAAATCCCATCCTCGTCAGGTGTTTTTGTAAATGACCATTATTGTCTTCCAAAGCCCAAGATTGCAGGCAGGGCTAATACTGCCAAAACAGGTTGAAATTTGTTAAGCCGATTAGAGGAGCAGAACTCTAAAAACTTGTGTAAATGATAAACATTCTAGAAAATGTTTGCATGGAACTATTACTACAAATGTTTTTTTTTGTAGATGTGTTCTAGTAGACCTATATATACACTCATCTAGTTCTTGCATGCCATTTAATGACATTTTTATAAACAAGAAAAGATTTGATTTTAAATAAGGGAAAATAAATTTAGAATACATATTACTGACACTTCTCAAAATTTGTAAAACACCTTTTAGGGATCAGGTTTGGTTATAAAACAGCTGGAAACTAACCAAAGAAAAAAATGAAAAAAATGAAAATAAGTTGATGAGGTGGCTGAGTGGATAAGGTGAATCCATTGTGCTCTGCATGCATGGGCTCAAATCCCATCCTCGTCGGGTGTTTTTGTAAATTACCATTATTGTCTTCCAAAGCCCAAGATTGCAGGCAGGGCTAATACTGCCAAAACAGGTTGAAATTTGTTAAGCCGATTAGAGGAGCAGAACTCTAAAAACTTGTGTAAATGATAAACCTTCTAGAAAATGTTTGCATGGAACTATTACTACAAATGTTTTTTTTTGTAGATGTGTTCTAGTAGACCTATATATACACTCATCTAGTTCTTGCATGCCATTCAATGACATTTTTATAAACAAGAAAAGATTTGATTTTAAATAAGGGAAAATAAATTTAGAATACATATTACTGACACTTCTCAAAATTTGTAAAACACTTTTTAGGGATCAGGTTTGGTTATAAAACAGCTGGAAACTAACCAAAGAAAAAAATGAAAATAAGTTGACGAGGTGGCCGAGTGGTTAAGGCGATGGACTGCTAATCCATTGTGCTCTGCATCCCATCCTCGTCGGGTGTTTTTGTAAATGACCCTTATTGTCTTCCAAAGCCCAAGATTGCAGGCAGGGCTAATACTGCCAAAACAGGTTGAAATTTGTTAAGCCGATTAGAGGAGCAGAACTCTAAAAACTTGTGTAAATGATAAACCTTCTAGAAAATGTTTGCATGGAACTATTACTACAAATGTTTTTTTTTGTAGATGTGTTCTTGTAGACCTATATATACACTCATCTAGTTCTTGCATGTCATTTAATGACATTTTTATAAACAAGAAAAGATTTGATTTTAAATAAGGGAAAATAAATTTAGAATACATATTACTGACACTTCTCAAAATTTGTAAAACACTTTTTAGGGATCAGGTTTGGTTATAAAACAGCTGGAAACTAACCAAAGAAAAAAATGAAAATAAGTTGACGAGGTGGCCGAGTGGTTAAGGCGATGGACTGCTAATCCATTGTGCTCTGCATCCCATCCTCGTCGGGTGTTTTTGTAAATGACCCTTATTGTCTTCCAAAGCCCAAGATTGCAGGCAGGGCTAATACTGCCAAAACAGGTTGAAATTTGTTAAGCCGATTAGAGGAGCAGAACTCTAAAAACTTGTGTAAATGATAAACCTTCTAGAAAATGTTTGCATGGAACTATTACTACAAATGTTTTTTTTTGTAGATGTGTTCTTGTAGACCTATATATACACTCACCTAGTTCTTGCATGTCATTTAATGACATTTTTATAAACAAGAAAAGATTTGATTTTAAATAAGGGAAAATAAATTTAGAATACATATTACTGACACTTCTCAAAATTTGTAAAACACTTTTTAGGGATCAGGTTTGGTTATAAAACAGCTGGAAACTAACCAAAGAAAAAAATGAAAATAAGTTGACGAGGTGGCCGAGTGGTTAAGTCGATGGACTGCTAATCCATTGTGCTCTGCATCCCATCCTCGTCGGGTGTTTTTGTAAATTACCCTTATTGTCTTCCAAAGCCCAAGATTGCAGGCAGGGCTAATACTGCCAAAACAGGTTGAAATTTGTTAAGCCGATTAGAGGAGCAGAACTCTAAAAACTTGTGAAACCTTCTAGAAAATGTTTGCATGGAACTATTACTACAAATGTTTTTTTTTGTAGATGTGTTCTAGTAGACCTATATATACACTCATCTAGTTCTTGCATGCCATTCAATGACATTTTTATAAACAAGAAAAGATTTGATTTTAAATAAGGGAAAATAAATTTAGAATACATATTACTGACACTTCTCAAAATTTGTAAAACACTTTTTAGGGATCAGGTTTGGTTATAAAACAGCTGGAAACTAACCAAATAAAAAAATGAAAATAAGTTGACGAGGAAGCCGAGTGGTTAAGGCGATGGACTGCTGATCCATTGTGCTCTGCATCCCATCCTCGTCGGGTGTTTTTGTAAATGACCCTTATTGTCTTCCAAAGCCCAAGATTGCAGGCAGGGCTAATACTGCCAAAACAGGTTGAAATTTGTTAAGCCGATTAGAGGAGCAGAACTCTAAAAACTTGTGTAAATGATAAACCTTCTAGAAAATGTTTGCATGGAACTATTACTACAAATGTTTTTTTTTGTAGATGTGTTCTTGTAGACCTATATATACACTCATCTAGTTCTTGCATGTCATTTAATGACATTTTTATAAACAAGAAAAGATTTGATTTTAAATAAGGGAAAATAAATTTAGAATACATATTACTGACACTTCTCAAAATTTGTAAAACACTTTTTAGGGATCAGGTTTGGTTATAAAACAGCTGGAAACTAACCAAAGAAAAAAATGAAAATAAGTTGACGAGGTGGCCGAGTGGTTAAGTCGATGGACTGCTAATCCATTGTGCTCTGCATCCCATCCTCGTCGGGTGTTTTTGTAAATGACCCTTATTGTCTTCCAAAGCCCAAGATTGCAGGCAGGGCTAATACTGCCAAAACAGGTTGAAATTTGTTAAGCCGATTAGAGGAGCAGAACTCTAAAAACTTGTGTAAATGATAAACCTTCTAGAAAATGTTTGCATGGAACTATTACTACAAATGTTTTTTTTTTGTAGATGTGTTCTAGTAGACCTATGTATACACTCATCTAGTTCTTGCATGCCATTTAATGACATTTTTATAAACAAGAAAATATTTGATTTTAAATAAGGGAAAATAAATTTAGAATACATATTACTGACACTTCTCAAAATTTGTAAAACACTTTTTAGGGATCAGGTTTGGTTATAAAACAGCTGGAAACTAACCAAAGAAAAAAATGAAAATAAGTTGACGAGGTGGCCGAGTGGTTAAGGCGATGGACTGCTAATCCATTGTGCTCTGCATCCCATCCTCGTCGGGTGTTTTTGTAAATGACCCTTATTGTCTTCCAAAGCCCAAGATTGCAGGCAGGGCTAATACTGCCAAAACAGGTTGAAATTTGTTAAGCCGATTAGAGGAGCAGAACTCTAAAAACGTGTGAAACCTTCTAGAAAATGTTTGCATGGAACTATTACTACAAATGTTTTTTTTTGTAGATGTGTTCTAGTAGACCTATATATACACTCATCTAGTTCTTGCATGCCATTTAATGACATTTTTATAAACAAGAAAAGATTTGATTTTAAATAAGGGAAAATAAATTTAGAATACATATTACTGACACTTCTCAAAATTTGTAAAACACTTTTTAGGGATCAGGTTTGGTTATAAAACAGCTGGAAACTAACCAAAGAAAAAAATGAAAATAAGTTGACGAGGTGGCCGAGTGGTTAAGGCGATGGACTGCTAATCCATTGTGCTCTGCATCCCATCCTCGTCGGGTGTTTTTGTAAATTACCCTTATTGTCTTCCAAAGCCCAAGATTGCAGGCAGGGCTAATACTGCCAAAACAGGTTGAAATTTGTTAAGCCGATTAGAGGAACAGAACTCTAAAAACTTGTGAAACCTTCTAGAAAATGTTTGCATGGAACTATTACTACAAATGTTTTTTTTTGTAGATGTGTTCTAGTAGACCTATATATACACACTCATCTAGTTCTTGCATGCCATTTAATGACATTTTTATAAACAAGAAAAGATTTGATTTTAAATAAGGGAAAATAAATTTAGAATACATATTACTGACACTTCTCAAAATTTGTAAAACACTTTTTAGGGATCAGGTTTGGTTATAAAACAGCTGGAAACTAACCAAAGAAAAAAATGAAAATAAGTTGACGAGGTGGCCGAGTGGTTAAGGCGATGGACTGCTAATCCATTGTGCTCTGCATCCCATCCTCGTCGGGTGTTTTTGTAAATAGTAAACTATTACTATTAATAGTTTACTATTTTTGTAATAGTAAACTATTACTACTATAAAACAGCTGGAAACTAACCAAAGAAAAAAAATGAAAATAAGTTGACGAAGTGGCCGAGTGGTTAAGGCGATAGACTGTTAATCCATTGTGCTCTGCATGCATGGGTTCAAATCCCATCCTCGTTGGGTGTTTTTGTAAATGACCATTATTGTCTTCCAAAGCCCAAGATTGCAGGCAGGGCTAATACTGCCAAAACAGGTTGAAATTTGTTAAGCCGATTAGAGGAGCAGAACTCTAAAAACTTGTGTAAATGATAAACCTTCTAGAAAATGTTTGCATGGAACTATTACTACAAATGTTTTTTTTTTGTAGATGTGTTCTAGTAGACCTATGTATACACTCATCTAGTTCTTGCATGCCATTTAATGACATTTTTATAAACAAGAAAAGATTTGATTTTAAATAAGGGAAAATAAATTTAGAATACATATTACTGACACTTCTCAAAATTTGTAAAACACTTTTTAGGGATCAGGTTTGGTTATAAAACAGCTGGAAACTAACCAAAGAAAAAAATGAAAATAAGTTGACGAGGTGGCCGAGTGGTTAAGTCGATGGACTGCTAATCCATTGTGCTCTGCATCCCATCCTCGTCGGGTGTTTTTGTAAATGACCCTTATTGTCTTCCAAAGCCCAAGATTGCAGGCAGGGCTAATACTGCCAAAACAGGTTGAAATTTGTTAAGCCGATTAGAGGAGCAGAACTCTAAAAACTTGTGAAACATTCTAGAAAATGTTTGCATGGAACTATTACTACAAATGTTTTTTTTTGTAGATGTGTTCTAGTAGACCTATATATACACTCATCTAGTTCTTGCATGCCATTCAATGACATTTTTATAAACAAGAAAAGATTTGATTTTAAATAAGGGAAAATAAATTTAGAATACATATTACTGACACTTCTCAAAATTTGTAAAACACTTTTTAGGGATCAGGTTTGGTTATAAAACAGCTGGAAACTAACCAAAGAAAAAAATGAAAATAAGTTGACGAGGTGGCCGAGTGGTTAAGGCGATGGACTGCTAATCCATTGTGCTCTGCATCCCATCCTCGTCGGGTGTTTTTGTAAATGACCCTTATTGTCTTCCAAAGCCCAAGATTGCAGGCAGGGCTAATACTGCCAAAACAGGTTGAAATTTGTTAAGCCGATTAGAGGAGCAGAACTCTAAAAACTTGTGTAAATGATAAACCTTCTAGAAAATGTTTGCATGGAACTATTACTACAAATGTTTTTTTTTGTAGATGTGTTCTAGTAGACCTATGTATACACTCATCTAGTTCTTGCATGCCATTTAATGACATTTTTATAAACAAGAAAATATTTGATTTTAAATAAGGGAAAATAAATTTAGAATACATATTACTGACACTTCTCAAAATTTGTAAAACACTTTTTAGGGATCAGGTTTGGTTATAAAACAGCTGGAAACTAACCAAAGAAAAAAATGAAAATAAGTTGACGAGGTGGCCGAGTGGTTAAGGCGATGGACTGCTAATCCATTGTG
This sequence comes from Rhinoderma darwinii, assembly GCF_050947455.1. NCBI lineage: Eukaryota > Metazoa > Chordata > Amphibia > Anura > Rhinodermatidae > Rhinoderma > Rhinoderma darwinii. The sequence continues at coordinate 238,262 of NW_027461737.1, forward strand.
CTCTGCATCCCATCCTCGTCGGGTGTTTTTGTAAATGACCCTTATTGTCTTCCAAAGCCCAAGATTGCAGGCAGGGCTAATACTGCCAAAACAGGTTGAAATTTGTTAAGCCGATTAGAGGAGCAGAACTCTAAAAACTTGTGTAAATGATAAACCTTCTAGAAAATGTTTGCATGGAACTATTACTACAAATGTTTTTTTTTTGTAGATGTGTTCTAGTAGACCTATGTATACACTCATCTAGTTCTTGCATGCCATTTAATGACATTTTTATAAACAAGAAAATATTTGATTTTAAATAAGGGAAAATAAATTTAGAATACATATTACTGACACTTCTCAAAATTTGTAAAACACTTTTTAGGGATCAGGTTTGGTTATAAAACAGCTGGAAACTAACCAAAGAAAAAAATGAAAATAAGTTGACGAGGTGGCCGAGTGGTTAAGGCGATGGACTGCTAATCCATTGTGCTCTGCATCCCATCCTCGTCGGGTGTTTTTGTAAATGACCCTTATTGTCTTCCAAAGCCCAAGATTGCAGGCAGGGCTAATACTGCCAAAACAGGTTGAAATTTGTTAAGCCGATTAGAGGAGCAGAACTCTAAAAACGTGTGAAACCTTCTAGAAAATGTTTGCATGGAACTATTACTACAAATGTTTTTTTTTGTAGATGTGTTCTAGTAGACCTATATATACACTCATCTAGTTCTTGCATGCCATTTAATGACATTTTTATAAACAAGAAAAGATTTGATTTTAAATAAGGGAAAATAAATTTAGAATACATATTACTGACACTTCTCAAAATTTGTAAAACACTTTTTAGGGATCAGGTTTGGTTATAAAACAGCTGGAAACTAACCAAAGAAAAAAATGAAAATAAGTTGACGAGGTGGCCGAGTGGTTAAGGCGATGGACTGCTAATCCATTGTGCTCTGCATCCCATCCTCGTCGGGTGTTTTTGTAAATTACCCTTATTGTCTTCCAAAGCCCAAGATTGCAGGCAGGGCTAATACTGCCAAAACAGGTTGAAATTTGTTAAGCCGATTAGAGGAACAGAACTCTAAAAACTTGTGAAACCTTCTAGAAAATGTTTGCATGGAACTATTACTACAAATGTTTTTTTTTGTAGATGTGTTCTAGTAGACCTATATATACACACTCATCTAGTTCTTGCATGCCATTTAATGACATTTTTATAAACAAGAAAAGATTTGATTTTAAATAAGGGAAAATAAATTTAGAATACATATTACTGACACTTCTCAAAATTTGTAAAACACTTTTTAGGGATCAGGTTTGGTTATAAAACAGCTGGAAACTAACCAAAGAAAAAAATGAAAATAAGTTGACGAGGTGGCCGAGTGGTTAAGGCGATGGACTGCTAATCCATTGTGCTCTGCATCCCATCCTCGTCGGGTGTTTTTGTAAATAGTAAACTATTACTATTAATAGTTTACTATTTTTGTAATAGTAAACTATTACTACTATAAAACAGCTGGAAACTAACCAAAGAAAAAAAATGAAAATAAGTTGACGAAGTGGCCGAGTGGTTAAGGCGATAGACTGTTAATCCATTGTGCTCTGCATGCATGGGTTCAAATCCCATCCTCGTTGGGTGTTTTTGTAAATGACCATTATTGTCTTCCAAAGCCCAAGATTGCAGGCAGGGCTAATACTGCCAAAACAGGTTGAAATTTGTTAAGCCGATTAGAGGAGCAGAACTCTAAAAACTTGTGTAAATGATAAACCTTCTAGAAAATGTTTGCATGGAACTATTACTACAAATGTTTTTTTTTTGTAGATGTGTTCTAGTAGACCTATGTATACACTCATCTAGTTCTTGCATGCCATTTAATGACATTTTTATAAACAAGAAAAGATTTGATTTTAAATAAGGGAAAATAAATTTAGAATACATATTACTGACACTTCTCAAAATTTGTAAAACACTTTTTAGGGATCAGGTTTGGTTATAAAACAGCTGGAAACTAACCAAAGAAAAAAATGAAAATAAGTTGACGAGGTGGCCGAGTGGTTAAGTCGATGGACTGCTAATCCATTGTGCTCTGCATCCCATCCTCGTCGGGTGTTTTTGTAAATGACCCTTATTGTCTTCCAAAGCCCAAGATTGCAGGCAGGGCTAATACTGCCAAAACAGGTTGAAATTTGTTAAGCCGATTAGAGGAGCAGAACTCTAAAAACTTGTGAAACATTCTAGAAAATGTTTGCATGGAACTATTACTACAAATGTTTTTTTTTGTAGATGTGTTCTAGTAGACCTATATATACACTCATCTAGTTCTTGCATGCCATTCAATGACATTTTTATAAACAAGAAAAGATTTGATTTTAAATAAGGGAAAATAAATTTAGAATACATATTACTGACACTTCTCAAAATTTGTAAAACACTTTTTAGGGATCAGGTTTGGTTATAAAACAGCTGGAAACTAACCAAAGAAAAAAATGAAAATAAGTTGACGAGGTGGCCGAGTGGTTAAGGCGATGGACTGCTAATCCATTGTGCTCTGCATCCCATCCTCGTCGGGTGTTTTTGTAAATGACCCTTATTGTCTTCCAAAGCCCAAGATTGCAGGCAGGGCTAATACTGCCAAAACAGGTTGAAATTTGTTAAGCCGATTAGAGGAGCAGAACTCTAAAAACTTGTGTAAATGATAAACCTTCTAGAAAATGTTTGCATGGAACTATTACTACAAATGTTTTTTTTTGTAGATGTGTTCTAGTAGACCTATGTATACACTCATCTAGTTCTTGCATGCCATTTAATGACATTTTTATAAACAAGAAAATATTTGATTTTAAATAAGGGAAAATAAATTTAGAATACATATTACTGACACTTCTCAAAATTTGTAAAACACTTTTTAGGGATCAGGTTTGGTTATAAAACAGCTGGAAACTAACCAAAGAAAAAAATGAAAATAAGTTGACGAGGTGGCCGAGTGGTTAAGGCGATGGACTGCTAATCCATTGTGCTCTGCATCCCATCCTCGTCGGGTGTTTTTGTAAATGACCCTTATTGTCTTCCAAAGCCCAAGATTGCAGGCAGGGCTAATACTGCCAAAACAGGTTGAAATTGGTTAAGCCGATTAGAGGAGCAGAACTCTAAAAACTTGTGAAACCTTCTAGAAAATGTTTGCATGGAACTATTACTACAAATGTTTTTTTTTGTAGATGTGTTCTAGTAGACCTATATATACACTCATCTAGTTCTTGCATGCCATTTAATGACATTTTTATAAACAAGAAAAGATTTGATTTTAAATAAGGGAAAATAAATTTAGAATACATATTACTGACACTTCTCAAAATTTGTAAAACACTTTTTAGGGATCAGGTTTGGTTATAAAACAGCTGGAAACTAACCAAAGAAAAAAATGAAAATAAGTTGACGAGGTGGCCGAGTGGTTAAGGCGATGGACTGCTAATCCATTGTGCTCTGCATCCCATCCTCGTCGGGTGTTTTTGTAAATGACCCTTATTGTCTTCCAAAGCCCAAGATTGCAGGCAGGGCTAATACTGCCAAAACAGGTTGAAATTTGTTAAGCCGATTAGAGGAGCAGAACTCTAAAAACTTGTGAAACCTTCTAGAAAATGTTTGCATGGAACTATTACTACAAATGGTTTTTTTTGTAGATGTGTTCTAGTAGACCTATATATACACTCATCTAGTTCTTGCATGCCATTTAATGACATTTTTATAAACAAGAAAAGATTTGATTTTAAATAAGGGAAAATAAATTTAGAATACATATTACTGACACTTCTCAAAATTTGTGAAACACTTTTTAGGGATCAGGTTTGGTTATAAAACAGCTGGAAACTAACCAAAGAAAAAAATGAAAATAAGTTGACGAGGTGGCCGAGTGGTTAAGGCGATGGACTGCTAATCCATTGTGCTCTGCATCCCATCCTCGTCGGGTGTTTTTGTAAATGACCCTTATTGTCTTCCAAAGCCCAAGATTGCAGGCAGGGCTAATACTGCCAAAACAGGTTGAAATTTGTTAAGCCGATTAGAGGAGCAGAACTCTAAAAACTTGTGAAACCTTCTAGAAAATGTTTGCATGGAACTATTACTACAAATGTTTTTTTTTGTAGATGTGTGCTAGTAGACCTATATATACACTCATCTAGTTCTTGCATGCCATTTAATGACATTTTTATAAACAAGAAAAGATTTGATTTTAAATAAGGGAAAATAAATTTAGAATACATATTACTGACACTTCTCAAAATTTGTAAAACACTTTTTAGGGATCAGGTTTGGTTATAAAACAGCTGGAAACTAACCAAAGAAAAAAATGAAAATAAGTTGACGAGGTGGCCGAGTGGTTAAGGCGATGGACTGCTAATCCATTGTGCTCTGCATCCCATCCTCGTCGGGTGTTTTTGTAAATGACCCTTATTGTCTTCCAAAGCCCAAGATTGCAGGCAGGGCTAATACTGCCAAAACAGGTTGAAATTTGTTAAGCCGATTAGAGGAGCAGAACTCTAAAAACTTGTGTAAATGATAAACCTTCTAGAAAATGTTTGCATGGAACTATTACTACAAATGTTTTTTTTTGTAGATGTGTTCTAGTAGACCTATATATACACTCATCTAGTTCTTGCATGCCATTTAATGACATTTTTATAAACAAGAAAAGATTTGATTTTAAATAAGGGAAAATAAATTTAGAATACATATTACTGACACTTCTCAAAATCTGTAAAACACTTTTTAGGGATCAGGTTTAGTTATAAAACAGCTGGAAACTAACCAAAGAAAAAATGAAAATAAGTTGACGAGGTGGCCGAGTGGTTAAGGCGATGGACTGCTAATCCATTGTGCTCTGCATGCATGGGTTCAAATCCCATCCTTGTCGGGTGTTTTTGTAAATGACCCTTATTGTCTTCCAAAGCCCAAGATTGCAGGCAGGGCTAATACTGCCAAAACAGGTTGAAATTTGTTAAGCCGATTAGAGGAGCAGAACTCTAAAAACTTGTGAAACCTTCTAGAAAATGTTTGCATGGAACTATTACTACAAATGTTTTTTTTTGTAGATGTGTTCTAGTAGACCTATGTATACACTCATCTAGTTCTTGCATGCCATTTAATGACATTTTTATAAACAAGAAAAGATTTGATTTTAAATAAGGGAAAATAAATTTAGAATACATATTACTGACACTTCTCAAAATTTGTAAAACACTTTTTAGGGATCAGGTTTGGTTATAAAACAGCTGGAAACTAACCAAAGAAAAAAATGAAAATAAGTTGACGAGGTGGCCGAGTGGTTAAGGCGATGGACTGCTAATCCATTGTGCTCTGCATCCCATCCTCGTCGGGTGTTTTTGTAAATGACCATTATTGTCTTCCAAAGCCCAAGATTGCAGGCAGGGCTAATACTGCCAAAACAGGTTGAAATTTATTAAGCCGATTAGAGGAGCAGAACTCTAAAAACTTGTGAAACCTTCTAGAAAATGTTTGCATGGAACTATTACTACAAATGTTTTTTTTTGTAGATGTGTTCTAGTAGACCTATATATACACTCATCTAGTTCTTGCATGCCATTTAATGACATTTTTATAAACAAGAAAAGATTTGATTTTAAATAAGGGAAAATAAATTTAGAATACATATTACTGACACTTCTCAAAATTTGTAAAACACTTTTTAGGGATCAGCTTTAGTTATAAAACAGCTGGAAACTAACCAAAGAAAAAAAATGAAAATAAGTTGACGAGGTGGCCGAGTGGTTAAGGCGATGGACTGCTAATCCATTGTGCTCTGCATGCATGGGTTCAAATCCCATCCTTGTCGGGTGTTTTTGTAAATGACCCTTATTGTCTTCCAAAGCCCAAGATTGCAGGCAGGGCTAATACTGCCAAAACAGGTTGAAATTTGTTAAGCCGATTAGAGGAGCAGAACTCTAAAAACTTGTGAAACCTTCTAGAAAATGTTTGCATGGAACTATTACTACAAATGTTTTTTTTTGTAGATGTGTTCTAGTAGACCTATATATACACTCATCTAGTTCTTGCATGCCATTTAATGACATTTTTATAAACAAGAAAATATTTGATTTTAAATAAGGGAAAATAAATTTAGAATACATATTACTGACACTTCTCAAAATATGTAAAACACTTTTTAGGGATCAGGTTTAGTTATAAAACAGCTGGAAACTAACCAAAGAAAAAATGAAAATAAGTTGACGAGGTGGCCGAGTGGTTAAGGCGATGGACTGCTAATCCATTGTGCTCTGCATCCCATCCTCGTCGGGTGTTTTTGTAAATGACCCTTATTGTCTTCCAAAGCCCAAGATTGCAGGCAGGGCTAATACTGCCAAAACAGGTTGAAATTTGTTAAGCCGATTAGAGGAGCAGAACTCTAAAAACTTGTGTAAATGATAAACCTTCTAGAAAATGTTTGCATGGAACTATTACTACAAATGTTTTTTTTTGTAGATGTGTTCTAGTAGACCTATATATACACTCATCTAGTTCTTGCATGCCATTTAATGACATTTTTATAAACAAGAAAAGATTTGATTTTAAATAAGGGAAAATAAATTTAGAATACATATTACTGACACTTCTCAAAATTTGTAAAACACTTTTTAGGGATCAGGTTTGGTTATAAAACAGCTGGAAACTAACCAAAGAAAAAAATGAAAATAAGTTGACGAGGTGGCCGAGTGGTTAAGGCGATGGACTGCTAATCCATTGTGCTCTGCATGCATGGGTTCAAATCCCATCCTCGTCGGGTGTTTTTGTAAATGACCCTTATTGTCTTCCAAAGCCCAAGATTGCAGGCAGGGCTAATACTGCCAAAACAGGTTGAAATTTGTTAAGCCGATTAGAGGAGCAGAACTCTAAAAACTTGTGAAACCTTCTAGAAAATGTTTGCATGGAACTATTACTACAAATGTTTTTTTTTGTAGATGTGTTCTAGTAGACCTATATATACACTCATCTAGTTCTTGCATGCCATTTAATGACATTTTTATAAACAAGAAAAGATTTGATTTTAAATAAGGGAAAATAAATTTAGAATACATATTACTGACACTTCTCAAAATTTGTAAAACACTTTTTAGGGATCAGGTTTGGTTATAAAACAGCTGGAAACTAACCAAAGAAAAAAATGAAAATAAGTTGACGAGGTGGCCGAGTGGTTAAGGCGATGGACTGCTAATCCATTGTGCTCTGCATCCCATCCTCGTCGGGTGTTTTTGTAAATGACCATTATTGTCTTCCAAAGCCCAAGATTGCAGGCAGGGCTAATACTGCCAAAACAGGTTGAAATTTATTAAGCCGATTAGAGGAGCAGAACTCTAAAAACTTGTGAAACCTTCTAGAAAATGTTTGCATGGAACTATTACTACAAATGTTTTTTTTTGTAGATGTGTTCTAGTAGACCTATATATACACTCATCTAGTTCTTGCATGCCATTTAATGACATTTTTATAAACAAGAAAAGATTTGATTTTAAATAAGGGAAAATAAATTTAGAATACATATTACTGACACTTCTCAAAATTTGTAAAACACTTTTTAGGGATCAGCTTTAGTTATAAAACAGCTGGAAACTAACCAAAGAAAAAAATGAAAATAAGTTGACGAGGTGGCCGAGTGGTTAAGGCGATGGACTGCTAATCCATTGTGCTCTGCATGCATGGGTTCAAATCCCATCCTTGTCGGGTGTTTTTGTAAATGACCCTTATTGTCTTCCAAAGCCCAAGATTGCAGGCAGGGCTAATACTGCCAAAACAGGTTGAAATTTGTTAAGCCGATTAGAGGAGCAGAACTCTAAAAACTTGTGAAACCTTCTAGAAAATGTTTGCATGGAACTATTACTACAAATGTTTTTTTTTGTAGATGTGTTCTAGTAGACCTATATATACACTCATCTAGTTCTTGCATGCCATTTAATGACATTTTTATAAACAAGAAAATATTTGATTTTAAATAAGGGAAAATAAATTTAGAATACATATTACTGACACTTCTCAAAATCTGTAAAACACTTTTTAGGGATCAGGTTTAGTTATAAAACAGCTGGAAACTAACCAAAGAAAAAATGAAAATAAGTTGACGAGGTGGCCGAGTGGTTAAGGCGATGGACTGCTAATCCATTGTGCTCTGCATCCCATCCTCTTCGGGTGTTTTTGTAAATGACCCTTATTGTCTTCCAAAGCCCAAGATTGCAGGCAGGGCTAATACTGCCAAAACAGGTTGAAATTTGTTAAGCCGATTAGAGGAGCAGAACTCTAAAAACTTGTGTAAATGATAAACCTTCTAGAAAATGTTTGCATGGAACTATTACTACAAATGTTTTTTTTTGTAGATGTGTTCTAGTAGACCTATATATACACTCATCTAGTTCTTGCATGCCATTTAATGACATTTTTATAAACAAGAAAAGATTTGATTTTAAATAAGGGAAAATAAATTTAGAATACATATTACTGACACTTCTCAAAATTTGTAAAACACTTTTTAGGGATCAGGTTTGGTTATAAAACAGCTGGAAACTAACCAAAGAAAAAAAGGAAAATAAGTTGACGAGGTGGCCGAGTGGTTAAGGCGATGGACTGCTAATCCATTGTGCTCTGCATGCATGGGTTCAAATCCCATCCTTGTCGGGTGTTTTTGTAAATGACCCTTATTGTCTTCCAAAGCCCAAGATTGCAGGCAGGGCTAATACTGCCAAAACAGGTTGAAATTTGTTAAGCCGATTAGAGGAGCAGAACTCTAAAAACTTGTGAAACCTTCTAGATAATGTTTGCATGGAACTATTACTACAAATGTTTTTTTTTGTAGATGTGTTCTAGTAGACCTATATATACACTCATCTAGTTCTTGCATGCCATTTAATGACATTTTTATAAACAAGAAAATATTTGATTTTAAATAAGGGAAAATAAATTTAGAATACATATTACTGACACTTCTCAAAATCTGTAAAACACTTTTTAGGGATCAGGTTTGGTTATAAAACAGCTGGAAACTAACCAAAGAAAAAAATGAAAATAAGTTGACGAGGTGGCCGAGTGGTTAAGGCGATGGACTGCTAATCCATTGTGCTCTGCATGCATGGGTTCAAATCCCATCCTTGTCGGGTGTTTTTGTAAATGACCCTTATTGTCTTCCAAAGCCCAAGATTGCAGGCAGGGCTAATACTGCCAAAACAGGTTGAAATTTGTTAAGCCGATTAGAGGAGCAGAACTCTAAAAACTTGTGAAACCTTCTAGAAAATGTTTGCATGGAACTATTACTACAAATGTTTTTTTTTGTAGATGTGTTCTAGTAGACCTATGTATACACTCATCTAGTTCTTGCATGCCATTTAATGACATTTTTATAAACAAGAAAAGATTTGATTTTAAATAAGGGAAAATAAATTTAGAATACATATTACTGACACTTCTCAAAATTTGTAAAACACTTTTTAGGGATCAGGTTTGGTTATAAAACAGCTGGAAACTAACCAAAGAAAAAAATGAAAATAAGTTGACGAGGTGGCCGAGTGGTTAAGGCGATGGACTGCTAATCCATTGTGCTCTGCATCCCATCCTTGTCGGGTGTTTTTGTAAATGACCCTTATTGTCTTCCAAAGCCCAAGATTGCAGGCAGGGCTAATACTGCCAAAACAGGTTGAAATTTGTTAAGCCGATTAGAGGAGCAGAACTCTAAAAACTTGTGTAAATGATAAACCTTCTAGAAAATGTTTGCATGGAACTATTACTACAAATGTTTTTTTTTGTAGATGTGTTCTAGTAGACCTATATATACACTCATCTAGTTCTTGCATGCCATTTAATGACATTTTTATAAACAAGAAAAGATTTGATTTTAAATAAGGGAAAATAAATTTAGAATACATATTACTGACACTTCTCAAAATTTGTAAAACACTTTTTAGGGATCAGGTTTGGTTATAAAACAGCTGGAAACTAACCAAAGAAAAAAATGAAAATAAGTTGACGAGGTGGCCGAGTGGTTAAGGCGATGGACTGCTAATCCATTGTGCTCTGCATCCCATCCTCGTCGGGTGTTTTTGTAAATGACCCTTATTGTCTTCCAAAGCCCAAGATTGCAGGCAGGGCTAATACTGCCAAACAGGTTGAAATTTGTTAAGCCGATTAGAGGAGCAGAACTCTAAAAACTTGTGTAAATGATAAACCTTCTAGAAAATGTTTGCATGGAACTATTGCTACAAATGTTTTTTTTTGTAGATGTGTTCTAGTAGACCTATATATACACTCATCTAGTTCTTGCATGCCATTTAATGACATTTTTATAAACAAGAAAAGATTTGATTTTAAATAAGGGAAAATAAATTTAGAATACATATTACTGACACTTCTCAAAATTTGTAAAACACTTTTTAGGGATCAGGTTTGGTTATAAAACAGCTGGAAACTAACCAAAGAAAAAAAGGAAAATAAGTTGACGAGGTGGCCGAGTGGTTAAGGCGATGGACTGCTAATCCATTGTGCTCTGCATGCATGGGTTCAAATCCCATCCTTGTCGGGTGTTTTTGTAAATGACCCTTATTGTCTTCCAAAGCCCAAGATTGCAGGCAGGGCTAATACTGCCAAAACAGGTTGAAATTTGTTAAGCCGATTAGAGGAGCAGAACTCTAAAAACTTGTGAAACCTTCTAGATAATGTTTGCATGGAACTATTACTACAAATGTTTTTTTTTGTAGATGTGTTCTAGTAGACCTATATATACACTCATCTAGTTCTTGCATGCCATTTAATGACATTTTTATAAACAAGAAAATATTTGATTTTAAATAAGGGAAAATAAATTTAGAATACATATTACTGACACTTCTCAAAATCTGTAAAACACTTTTTAGGGATCAGGTTTAGTTATAAAACAGCTGGAAACTAACCAAAGAAAAAATGAAAATAAGTTGACGAGGTGGCCGAGTGGTTAAGGCGATGGACTGCTAATCCATTGTGCTCTGCATGCATGGGTTCAAATCCCATCCTTGTCGGGTGTTTTTGTAAATGACCCTTATTGTCTTCCAAAGCCCAAAATTGCAGGCAGGGCTAATACTGCCAAAACAGGTTGAAATTTGTTAAGCCGATTAGAGGAGCAGAACTCTAAAAACTTGTGAAACCTTCTAGAAAATGTTTGCATGGAACTATTACTACAAATGTTTTTTTTTGTAGATGTGTTCTAGTAGACCTATGTATACACTCATCTAGTTCTTGCATGCCATTTAATGACATTTTTATAAACAAGAAAAGATTTGATTTTAAATAAGGGAAAATAAATTTAGAATACATATTACTGACACTTCTCAAAATTTGTAAAACACTTTTTAGGGATCAGGTTTGGTTATAAAACAGCTGGAAACTAACCAAAGAAAAAAATGAAAATAAGTTGACGAGGTGGCCGAGTGGTTAAGGCGATGGACTGCTAATCCATTGTGCTCTGCATCCCATCCTCGTCGGGTGTTTTTGTAAATGACCCTTATTGTCTTCCAAAGCCCAAGATTGCAGGCAGGGCTAATACTGCCAAAACAGGTTGAAATTTGTTAAGCCGATTAGAGGAGCAGAACTCTAAAAACTTGTGTAAATGATAAACCTTCTAGAAAATGTTTGCATGGAACTATTACTACAAATGTTTTTTTTTGTAGATGTGTTCTAGTAGACCTATATATACACTCATCTAGTTCTTGCATGCCATTTAATGACATTTTTATAAACAAGAAAAGATTTGATTTTAAATAAGGGAAAATAAATTTAGAATACATATTACTGACACTTCTCAAAATTTGTAAAACACTTTTTAGGGATCAGGTTTGGTTATAAAACAGCTGGAAACTAACCAAAGAAAAAAATGAAAATAAGTTGACGAGGTGGCCGAGTGGTTAAGGCGATGGACTGCTAATCCATTGTGCTCTGCATCCCATCCTCGTCGGGTGTTTTTGTAAATGACCCTTATTGTCTTCCAAAGCCCAAGATTGCAGGCAGGGCTAATACTGCCAAACAGGTTGAAATTTGTTAAGCCGATTAGAGGAGCAGAACTCTAAAAACTTGTGTAAATGATAAACCTTCTAGAAAATGTTTGCATGGAACTATTGCTACAAATGTTTTTTTTTGTAGATGTGTTCTAGTAGACCTATATATACACTCATCTAGTTCTTGCATGCCATTTAATGACATTTTTATAAACAAGAAAAGATTTGATTTTAAATAAGGGAAAATAAATTTAGAATACATATTACTGACACTTCTCAAAATTTGTAAAACACTTTTTAGGGATCAGGTTTGGTTATAAAACAGCTGGAAACTAACCAAAGAAAAAAAGGAAAATAAGTTGACGAGGTGGCCGAGTGGTTAAGGCGATGGACTGCTAATCCATTGTGCTCTGCATGCATGGGTTCAAATCCCATCCTCGTCGGGTGTTTTTGTAAATGACCCTTATTGTCTTCCAAAGCCCAAGATTGCAGGCAGGGCTAATACTGCCAAAACAGGTTGAAATTTGTTAAGCCGATTAGAGGAGCAGAACTCTAAAAACTTGTGAAACCTTCTAGAAAATGTTTGCATGGAACTATTACTACAAATGTTTTTTTTTGTAGATGTGTTCTAGTAGACCCATATATACACTCATCTAGTTCTTGCATGCCATTTAATGACATTTTTATAAACAAGAAAAGATTTGATTTTAAATAAGGGAAAATAAATTTAGAATACATATTACTGACACTTCTCAAAATTTGTAAAACCCTTTTTAGGGATCAGGTTTAGTTATAAAACAGCTGGAAACTAACCAAAGAAAAAATGAAAATAAGTTGACGAGGTGGCCGAGTGGTTAAGGCGATGGACTGCTAATCCATTGTGCTCTGCATGCATGGGTTCAAATCCCATCCTTGTCGGGTGTTTTTGTAAATGACCCTTATTGTCTTCCAAAGCCCAAGATTGCAGGCAGGGCTAATACTGCCAAAACAGGTTGAAATTTGTTAAGCCGATTAGAGGAGCAGAACTCTAAAAACTTGTGAAACCTTCTAGAAAATGTTTGCATGGAACTATTACTACAAATGTTTTTTTTTGTAGATGTGTTCTAGTAGACCTATATATACACTCATCTAGTTCTTGCATGCCATTTAATGACATTTTTATAAACAAGAAAAGATTTGATTTTAAATAAGGGAAAATAAATTTAGAATACATATTACTGACACTTCTCAAAATTTGTAAAACACTTTTTAGGGATCAGGTTTGGTTATAAAACAGCTGGAAACTAACCAAAGAAAAAAATGAAAATAAGTTGACGAGGTGGCCGAGTGGTTAAGGCGATGGACTGCTAATCCATTGTGCTCTGCATCCCATCCTCGTCGGGTGTTTTTGTAAATGACCCTTATTGTCTTCCAAAGCCCAAGATTGCAGGCAGGGCTAATACTGCCAAAACAGGTTGAAATTTGTTAAGCCGATTAGAGGAGCAGAACTCTAAAAACTTGTGTAAATGATAAACCTTCTAGAAAATGTTTGCATGGAACTATTACTACAAATGTTTTTTTTTGTAGATGTGTTCTAGTAGACCTATATATACACTCATCTAGTTCTTGCATGCCATTTAATGACATTTTTATAAACAAGAAAAGATTTGATTTTAAATAAGGGAAAATAAATTTAGAATACATATTACTGACACTTCTCAAAATTTGTAAAACACTTTTTAGGGATCAGGTTTGGTTATAAAACAGCTGGAAACTAACCAAAGAAAAAAATGAAAATAAGTTGACGAGGTGGCCGAGTGGTTAAGGCGATGGACTGCTAATCCATTGTGCTCTGCATCCCATCCTCGTCGGGTGTTTTTGTAAATGACCCTTATTGTCTTCCAAAGCCCAAGATTGCAGGCAGGGCTAATACTGCCAAACAGGTTGAAATTTGTTAAGCCGATTAGAGGAGCAGAACTCTAAAAACTTGTGAAACCTTCTAGAAAATGTTTGCATGGAACTATTACTACAAATGTTTTTTTTTGTAGATGTGTTCTAGTAGACCTATGTATACACTCATCTAGTTCTTGCATGCCATTTAATGACATTTTTATAAACAAGAAAAGATTTGATTTTAAATAAGGGAAAATAAATTTAGAATACATATTACTGACACTTCTCAAAATTTGTAAAACACTTTTTAGGGATCAGGTTTGGTTATAAAACAGCTGGAAACTAACCAAAGAAAAAAATGAAAATAAGTTGACGAGGTGGCCGAGTGGTTAAGGCGATGGACTGCTAATCCATTGTGCTCTGCATCCCATCCTCGTCGGGTGTTTTTGTAAATGACCCTTATTGTCTTCCAAAGCCCAAGATTGCAGGCAGGGCTAATACTGCCAAAACAGGTTGAAATTTGTTAAGCCGATTAGAGGAGCAGAACTCTAAAAACTTGTGTAAATGATAAACCTTCTAGAAAATGTTTGCATGGAACTATTACTACAAATGTTTTTTTTTGTAGATGTGTTCTAGTAGACCTATATATACACTCATCTAGTTCTTGCATGCCATTTAATGACATTTTTATAAACAAGAAAAGATTTGATTTTAAATAAGGGAAAATAAATTTAGAATACATATTACTGACACTTCTCAAAATTTGTAAAACACTTTTTAGGGATCAGGTTTGGTTATAAAACAGCTGGAAACTAACCAAAGAAAAAAATGAAAATAAGTTGACTAGGTGGCCGAGTGGTTAAGGCGATGGACTGCTAATCCATTGTGCTCTGCATCCCATCCTCGTCGGGTGTTTTTGTAAATGACCCTTATTGTCTTCCAAAGCCCAAGATTGCAGGCAGGGCTAATACTGCCAAACAGGTTGAAATTTGTTAAGCCGATTAGAGGAGCAGAACTCTAAAAACTTGTGTAAATGATAAACCTTCTAGAAAATGTTTGCATGGAACTATTACTACAAATGTTTTTTTTTGTAGATGTGTTCTAGTAGACCTATATATACACTCATCTAGTTCTTGCATGCCATTTAATGACATTTTTATAAACAAGAAAAGATTTGATTTTAAATAAGGGAAAATAAATTTAGAATACATATTACTGACACTTCTCAAAATTTGTAAAACACTTTTTAGGGATCAGGTTTGGTTATAAAACAGCT
Source organism: Rhinoderma darwinii (assembly GCF_050947455.1). Lineage (NCBI taxonomy): Eukaryota > Metazoa > Chordata > Amphibia > Anura > Rhinodermatidae > Rhinoderma > Rhinoderma darwinii. The sequence goes on from NW_027461737.1 coordinate 253,404, forward strand.
GGAAACTAACCAAAGAAAAAAAGGAAAATAAGTTGACGAGGTGGCCGAGTGGTTAAGGCGATGGACTGCTAATCCATTGTGCTCTGCATGCATGGGTTCAAATCCCATCCTCGTCGGGTGTTTTTGTAAATGACCCTTATTGTCTTCCAAAGCCCAAGATTGCAGGCAGGGCTAATACTGCCAAAACAGGTTGAAATTTGTTAAGCCGATTAGAGGAGCAGAACTCTAAAAACTTGTGAAACCTTCTAGAAAATGTTTGCATGGAACTATTACTACAAATGTTTTTTTTTGTAGATGTGTTCTAGTAGACCTATATATACACTCATCTAGTTCTTGCATGCCATTTAATGACATTTTTATAAACAAGAAAAGATTTGATTTTAAATAAGGGAAAATAAATTTAGAATACATATTACTGACACTTCTCAAAATTTGTAAAACCCTTTTTAGGGATCAGGTTTAGTTATAAAACAGCTGGAAACTAACCAAAGAAAAAATGAAAATAAGTTGACGAGGTGGCCGAGTGGTTAAGGCGATGGACTGCTAATCCATTGTGCTCTGCATGCATGGGTTCAAATCCCATCCTTGTCGGGTGTTTTTGTAAATGACCCTTATTGTCTTCCAAAGCCCAAGATTGCAGGCAGGGCTAATACTGCCAAAACAGGTTGAAATTTGTTAAGCCGATTAGAGGAGCAGAACTCTAAAAACTTGTGAAACCTTCTAGAAAATGTTTGCATGGAACTATTACTACAAATGTTTTTTTTTGTAGATGTGTTCTAGTAGACCTATGTATACACTCATCTAGTTCTTGCATGCCATTTAATGACATTTTTATAAACAAGAAAAGATTTGATTTTAAATAAGGGAAAATAAATTTAGAATACATATTACTGACACTTCTCAAAATTTGTAAAACACTTTTTAGGGATCAGGTTTGGTTATAAAACAGCTGGAAACTAACCAAAGAAAAAAATGAAAATAAGTTGACGAGGTGGCCGAGTGGTTAAGGCGATGGACTGCTAATCCATTGTGCTCTGCATCCCATCCTCGTCGGGTGTTTTTGTAAATGACCCTTATTGTCTTCCAAAGCCCAAGATTGCAGGCAGGGCTAATACTGCCAAAACAGGTTGAAATTTGTTAAGCCGATTAGAGGAGCAGAACTCTAAAAACTTGTGTAAATGATAAACCTTCTAGAAAATGTTTGCATGGAACTATTACTACAAATGTTTTTTTTTGTAGATGTGTTCTAGTAGACCTATATATACACTCATCTAGTTCTTGCATGCCATTTAATGACATTTTTATAAACAAGAAAAGATTTGATTTTAAATAAGGGAAAATAAATTTAGAATACATATTACTGACACTTCTCAAAATTTGTGAAACACTTTTTAGGGATCAGGTTTGGTTATAAAACAGCTGGAAACTAACCAAAGAAAAAAATGAAAATAAGTTGACGAGGTGGCCGAGTGGTTAAGGCGATGGACTGCTAATCCATTGTGCTCTGCATCCCATCCTCGTCGGGTGTTTTTGTAAATGACCCTTATTGTCTTCCAAAGCCCAAGATTGCAGGCAGGGCTAATACTGCCAAAACAGGTTGAAATTTGTTAAGCCGATTAGAGGAGCAGAACTCTAAAAACTTGTGAAACCTTCTAGAAAATGTTTGCATGGAACTATTACTACAAATGTTTTTTTTTGTAGATGTGTGCTAGTAGACCTATATATACACTCATCTAGTTCTTGCATGCCATTTAATGACATTTTTATAAACAAGAAAAGATTTGATTTTAAATAAGGGAAAATAAATTTAGAATACATATTACTGACACTTCTCAAAATTTGTAAAACACTTTTTAGGGATCAGGTTTGGTTATAAAACAGCTGGAAACTAACCAAAGAAAAAAATGAAAATAAGTTGACGAGGTGGCCGAGTGGTTAAGGCGATGGACTGCTAATCCATTGTGCTCTGCATCCCATCCTCGTCGGGTGTTTTTGTAAATGACCCTTATTGTCTTCCAAAGCCCAAGATTGCAGGCAGGGCTAATACTGCCAAAACAGGTTGAAATTTGTTAAGCCGATTAGAGGAGCAGAACTCTAAAAACTTGTGTAAATGATAAACCTTCTAGAAAATGTTTGCATGGAACTATTACTACAAATGTTTTTTTTTGTAGATGTGTTCTAGTAGACCTATATATACACTCATCTAGTTCTTGCATGCCATTTAATGACATTTTTATAAACAAGAAAAGATTTGATTTTAAATAAGGGAAAATAAATTTAGAATACATATTACTGACACTTCTCAAAATCTGTAAAACACTTTTTAGGGATCAGGTTTAGTTATAAAACAGCTGGAAACTAACCAAAGAAAAAATGAAAATAAGTTGACGAGGTGGCCGAGTGGTTAAGGTGATGGACTGCTAATCCATTGTGCTCTGCATGCATGGGTTCAAATCCCATCCTTGTCGGGTGTTTTTGTAAATGACCCTTATTGTCTTCCAAAGCCCAAGATTGCAGGCAGGGCTAATACTGCCAAAACAGGTTGAAATTTGTTAAGCCGATTAGAGGAGCAGAACTCTAAAAACTTGTGAAACCTTCTAGAAAATGTTTGCATGGAACTATTACTACAAATGTTTTTTTTTGTAGATGTGTTCTAGTAGACCTATATATACACTCATCTAGTTCTTGCATGCCATTTAATGACATTTTTATAAACAAGAAAAGATTTGATTTTAAATAAGGGAAAATAAATTTAGAATACATATTACTGACACTTCTCAAAATTTGTAAAACCCTTTTTAGGGATCAGGTTTAGTTATAAAACAGCTGGAAACTAACCAAAGAAAAAATGAAAATAAGTTGACGAGGTGGCCGAGTGGTTAAGGCGATGGACTGCTAATCCATTGTGCTCTGCATGCATGGGTTCAAATCCCATCCTTGTCGGGTGTTTTTGTAAATGACCCTTATTGTCTTCCAAAGCCCAAGATTGCAGGCAGGGCTAATACTGCCAAAACAGGTTGAAATTTGTTAAGCCGATTAGAGGAGCAGAACTCTAAAAACTTGTGAAACCTTCTAGAAAATGTTTGCATGGAACTATTACTACAAATGTTTTTTTTTGTAGATGTGTTCTAGTAGACCTATGTATACACTCATCTAGTTCTTGCATGCCATTTAATGACATTTTTATAAACAAGAAAAGATTTGATTTTAAATAAGGGAAAATAAATTTAGAATACATATTACTGACACTTCTCAAAATTTGTAAAACACTTTTTAGGGATCAGGTTTGGTTATAAAACAGCTGGAAACTAACCAAAGAAAAAAATGAAAATAAGTTGACGAGGTGGCCGAGTGGTTAAGGCGATGGACTGCTAATCCATTGTGCTCTGCATCCCATCCTCGTCGGGTGTTTTTGTAAATGACCCTTATTGTCTTCCAAAGCCCAAGATTGCAGGCAGGGCTAATACTGCCAAAACAGGTTGAAATTTGTTAAGCCGATTAGAGGAGCAGAACTCTAAAAACTTGTGTAAATGATAAACCTTCTAGAAAATGTTTGCATGGAACTATTACTACAAATGTTTTTTTTGTAGATGTGTTCTAGTAGACCTATATATACACTCATCTAGTTCTTGCATGCCATTTAATGACATTTTTATAAACAAGAAAAGATTTGATTTTAAATAAGGGAAAATAAATTTAGAATACATATTACTGACACTTCTCAAAATTTGTAAAACACTTTTTAGGGATCAGGTTTGGTTATAAAACAGCTGGAAACTAACCAAAGAAAAAAATGAAAATAAGTTGACGAGGTGGCCGAGTGGTTAAGGCGATGGACTGCTAATCCATTGTGCTCTGCATCCCATCCTCGTCGGGTGTTTTTGTAAATGACCCTTATTGTCTTCCAAAGCCCAAGATTGCAGGCAGGGCTAATACTGCCAAACAGGTTGAAATTTGTTAAGCTGATTAGAGGAGCAGAACTCTAAAAACTTGTGTAAATGATAAACCTTCTAGAAAATGTTTGCATGGAACTATTACTACAAATGTTTTTTTTTGTAGATGTGTTCTAGTAGACCTATATATACACTCATCTAGTTCTTGCATGCCATTTAATGACATTTTTATAAACAAGAAAAGATTTGATTTTAAATAAGGGAAAATAAATTTAGAATACATATTACTGACACTTCTCAAAATTTGTAAAACACTTTTTAGGGATCAGGTTTGGTTATAAAACAGCTGGAAACTAACCAAAGAAAAAAAGGAAAATAAGTTGACGAGGTGGCCGAGTGGTTAAGGCGATGGACTGCTAATCCATTGTGCTCTGCATGCATGGGTTCAAATCCCATCCTCGTCGGGTGTTTTTGTAAATGACCCTTATTGTCTTCCAAAGCCCAAGATTGCAGGCAGGGCTAATACTGCCAAACAGGTTGAAATTTGTTAAGCCGATTAGAGGAGCAGAACTCTAAAAACTTGTGTAAATGATAAACCTTCTAGAAAATGTTTGCATGGAACTATTACTACAAATGTTTTTTTTTGTAGATGTGTTCTAGTAGACCTATGTATACACTCATCTAGTTCTTGCATGCCATTTAATGACATTTTTATAAACAAGAAAAGATTTGATTTTAAATAAGGGAAAATAAATTTAGAATACATATTACTGACACTTCTCAAAATTTGTAAAACACTTTTTAGGGATCAGGTTTGGTTATAAAACAGCTGGAAACTAACCAAAGAAAAAAATGAAAATAAGTTGACGAGGTGGCCGAGTGGTTAAGGCGATGGACTGCTAATCCATTGTGCTCTGCATCCCATCCTCGTCGGGTGTTTTTGTAAATGACCCTTATTGTCTTCCAAAGCCCAAGATTGCAGGCAGGGCTAATACTGCCAAAACAGGTTGAAATTTGTTAAGCCGATTAGAGGAGCAGAACTCTAAAAACTTGTGTAAATGATAAACCTTCTAGAAAATGTTTGCATGGAACTATTACTACAAATGTTTTTTTTTGTAGATGTGTTCTAGTAGACCTATGTATACACTCATCTAGTTCTTGCATGCCATTTAATGACATTTTTATAAACAAGAAAAGATTTGATTTTAAATAAGGGAAAATAAATTTAGAATACATATTACTGACACTTCTCAAAATTTGTAAAACACTTTTTAGGGATCAGGTTTGGTTATAAAACAGCTGGAAACTAACCAAAGAAAAAAATGAAAATAAGTTGACGAGGTGGCCGAGTGGTTAAGGCGATGGACTGCTAATCCATTGTGCTCTGCATCCCATCCTCGTCAGGTGTTTTTGTAAATGACCCTTATTGTCTTCCAAAGCCCAAGATTGCAGGCAGGGCTAATACTGCCAAAACAGGTTGAAATTTGTTAAGCCGATTAGAGGAGCAGAACTCTAAAAACTTGTGAAACCTTCTAGATAATGTTTGCATGGAACTATTACTACAAATGTTTTTTTTTGTAGATGTGTTCTAGTAGACCTATATATACACTCATCTAGTTCTTGCATGCCATTTAATGACATTTTTATAAACAAGAAAATATTTGATTTTAAATAAGGGAAAATAAATTTAGAATACATATTACTGACACTTCTCAAAATTTGTAAAACACTTTTTAGGGATCAGGTTTGGTTATAAAACAGCTGGAAACTAACCAAAGAAAAAAATGAAAATAAGTTGACGAGGTGGCCGAGTGGTTAAGGCGATGGACTGCTAATCCATTGTGCTCTGCATCCCATCCTCGTCGGGTGTTTTTGTAAATGACCCTTATTGTCTTCCAAAGCCCAAGATTGCAGGCAGGGCTAATACTGCCAAACAGGTTGAAATTTGTTAAGCCGATTAGAGGAGCAGAACTCTAAAAACTTGTGAAACCTTCTAGAAAATGTTTGCATGGAACTATTACTACAAATGTTTTTTTTTGTAGATGTGTTCTAGTAGACCTATGTATACACTCATCTAGTTCTTGCATGCCATTTAATGACATTTTTATAAACAAGAAAAGATTTGATTTTAAATAAGGGAAAATAAATTTAGAATACATATTACTGACACTTCTCAAAATTTGTAAAACACTTTTTAGGGATCAGGTTTGGTTATAAAACAGCTGGAAACTAACCAAAGAAAAAAATGAAAATAAGTTGACGAGGTGGCCGAGTGGTTAAGGCGATGGACTGCTAATCCATTGTGCTCTGCATCCCATCCTCGTCGGGTGTTTTTGTAAATGACCCTTATTGTCTTCCAAAGCCCAAGATTGCAGGCAGGGCTAATACTGCCAAACAGGTTGAAATTTGTTAAGCCGATTAGAGGAGCAGAACTCTAAAAACTTGTGTAAATGATAAACCTTCTAGAAAATGTTTGCATGGAACTATTACTACAAATGTTTTTTTTTGTAGATGTGTTCTAGTAGACCTATATATACACTCATCTAGTTCTTGCATGCCATTTAATGACATTTTTATAAACAAGAAAAGATTTGATTTTAAATAAGGGAAAATAAATTTAGAATACATATTACTGACACTTCTCAAAATTTGTAAAACACTTTTTAGGGATCAGGTTTGGTTATAAAACAGCTGGAAACTAACCAAAGAAAAAAAGGAAAATAAGTTGACGAGGTGGCCGAGTGGTTAAGGCGATGGACTGCTAATCCATTGTGCTCTGCATGCATGGGTTCAAATCCCATCCTCGTCGGGTGTTTTTGTAAATGACCCTTATTGTCTTCCAAAGCCCAAGATTGCAGGCAGGGCTAATACTGCCAAAACAGGTTGAAATTTGTTAAGCCGATTAGAGGAGCAGAACTCTAAAAACTTGTGAAACCTTCTAGAAAATGTTTGCATGGAACTATTACTACAAATGTTTTTTTTTGTAGATGTGTTCTAGTAGACCTATATATACACTCATCTAGTTCTTGCATGCCATTTAATGACATTTTTATAAACAAGAAAAGATTTGATTTTAAATAAGGGAAAATAAATTTAGAATACATATTACTGACACTTCTCAAAATTTGTAAAACACTTTTTAGGGATCAGGTTTGGTTATAAAACAGCTGGAAACTAACCAAAGAAAAAAATGAAAATAAGTTGACGAGGTGGCCGAGTGGTTAAGGCGATGGACTGCTAATCCATTGTGCTCTGCATGCATGGGTTCAAATCCCATCCTCGTCAGGTGTTTTTGTAAATGACCCTTATTGTCTTCCAAAGCCCAAGATTGCAGGCAGGGCTAATACTGCCAAAACAGGTTGAAATTTGTTAAGCCGATTAGAGGAGCAGAACTCTAAAAACTTGTGAAACCTTCTAGAAAATGTTTGCATGGAACTATTACTACAAATGTTTTTTTTTGTAGATGTGTTCTAGTAGACCTATGTATACACTCATCTAGTTCTTGCATGCCATTTAATGACATTTTTATAAACAAGAAAAGATTTGATTTTAAATAAGGGAAAATAAATTTAGAATACATATTACTGACACTTCTCAAAATTTGTAAAACACTTTTTAGGGATCAGGTTTGGTTATAAAACAGCTGGAAACTAACCAAAGAAAAAAATGAAAATAAGTTGACGAGGTGGCCGAGTGGTTAAGGCGATGGACTGCTAATCCATTGTGCTCTGCATCCCATCCTCGTCGGGTGTTTTTGTAAATGACCCTTATTGTCTTCCAAAGCCCAAGATTGCAGGCAGGGCTAATACTGCCAAAACAGGTTGAAATTTGTTAAGCCGATTAGAGGAGCAGAACTCTAAAAACTTGTGTAAATGATAAACCTTCTAGAAAATGTTTGCATGGAACTATTACTACAAATGTTTTTTTTTGTAGATGTGTTCTAGTAGACCTATGTATACACTCATCTAGTTCTTGCATGCCATTTAATGACATTTTTATAAACAAGAAAAGATTTGATTTTAAATAAGGGAAAATAAATTTAGAATACATATTACTGACACTTCTCAAAATTTGTAAAACACTTTTTAGGGATCAGGTTTGGTTATAAAACAGCTGGAAACTAACCAAAGAAAAAAATGAAAATAAGTTGACGAGGTGGCCGAGTGGTTAAGGCGATGGACTGCTAATCCATTGTGCTCTGCATCCCATCCTCGTCGGGTGTTTTTGTAAATGACCCTTATTGTCTTCCAAAGCCCAAGATTGCAGGCAGGGCTAATACTGCCAAAACAGGTTGAAATTTGTTAAGCCGATTAGAGGAGCAGAACTCTAAAAACTTGTGTAAATGATAAACCTTCTAGAAAATGTTTGCATGGAACTATTACTACAAATGTTTTTTTTTGTAGATGTGTTCTAGTAGACCTATGTATACACTCATCTAGTTCTTGCATGCCATTTAATGACATTTTTATAAACAAGAAAAGATTTGATTTTAAATAAGGGAAAATAAATTTAGAATACATATTACTGACACTTCTCAAAATTTGTAAAACACTTTTTAGGGATCAGGTTTGGTTATAAAACAGCTGGAAACTAACCAAAGAAAAAAATGAAAATAAGTTGACGAGGTGGCCGAGTGGTTAAGGCGATGGACTGCTAATCCATTGTGCTCTGCATCCCATCCTCGTCGGGTGTTTTTGTAAATGACCCTTATTGTCTTCCAAAGCCCAAGATTGCAGGCAGGGCTAATACTGCCAAAACAGGTTGAAATTTGTTAAGCCGATTAGAGGAGCAGAACTCTAAAAACTTGTGTAAATGATAAACCTTCTAGAAAATGTTTGCATGGAACTATTACTACAAATGTTTTTTTTGTAGATGTGTTCTAGTAGACCTATATATACACTCATCTAGTTCTTGCATGCCATTTAATGACATTTTTATAAACAAGAAAAGATTTGATTTTAAATAAGGGAAAATAAATTTAGAATACATATTACTGACACTTCTCAAAATTTGTAAAACACTTTTTAGGGATCAGGTTTGGTTATAAAACAGCTGGAAACTAACCAAAGAAAAAAATGAAAATAAGTTGACGAGGTGGCCGAGTGGTTAATGCGATGGACTGCTAATCCATTGTGCTCTGCATGCATGGGTTCAAATCCCATCCTCGTTGGGTGTTTTTGTAAATGACCATTATTGTCTTCCAAAGCCCAAGATTGCAGGCAGGGCTAATACTGCCAAAACAGGTTGAAATTTGTTAAGCCGATTAGAGGAGCAGAACTCTAAAAACTTGTGTAAATGATAAACCTTCTAGAAAATGTTTGCATGGAACTATTACTACAAATGTTTTTTTTTGTAGATGTGTTCTAGTAGACCTATATATACACTCATCTAGTTCTTGCATGCCATTTAATGACATTTTTATAAACAAGAAAAGATTTGATTTTAAATAAGGGAAAATAAATTTAGAATACATATTACTGACACTTCTCAAAATTTGTAAAACACTTTTTAGGGATCAGGTTTGGTTATAAAACAGCTGGAAGCTAACCAAAGAAAAAAATGAAAATAAGTTGACGAGGTGGCCGAGTGGTTAAGGCGATGGACTGCTAATCCATTGTGCTCTGCATCCCATCCTCGTCGGGTGTTTTTGTAAATGACCCTTATTGTCTTCCAAAGCCCCAGATTGCAGGCAGGGCTAATACTGCCAAAACAGGTTGAAATTTGTTAAGCCGATTAGAGGAGCAGAACTCTAAAAACTTGTGAAACCTTCTAGAAAATGTTTGCATGGAACTATTACTACAAATGTTTTTTTTTGTAGATGTGTTCTAGTAGACCTATATATACACTCATCTAGTTCTTGCATGCCATTTAATGACATTTTTATAAACAAGAAAAGATTTGATTTTAAATAAGTGAAAATAAATTTAGAATACATATTACTGACACTTCTCAAAATTTGTAAAACACTTTTTAGGGATCAGGTTTGGTTATAAAACAGCTGGAAACTAACCAAAGAAAAAAATGAAAATAAGTTGACGAGGTGGCCGAGTGGTTAAGGCGATGGACTGCTAATCCATTGTGCTCTGCATCCCATCCTCGTCGGGTGTTTTTGTAAATGACCCTTATTGTCTTCCAAAGCCCAAGATTGCAGGCAGGGCTAATACTGCCAAAACAGGTTGAAATTTGTTAAGCCGATTAGAGGAGCAGAACTCTAAAAACTTGTGTAAATGATAAACCTTCTAGAAAATGTTTGCATGGAACTATTACTACAAATGTTTTTTTTGTAGATGTGTTCTAGTAGACCTATATATACACTCATCTAGTTCTTGCATGCCATTTAATGACATTTTTATAAACAAGAAAAGATTTGATTTTAAATAAGGGAAAATAAATTTAGAATACATATTACTGACACTTCTCAAAATTTGTAAAACACTTTTTAGGGATCAGGTTTGGTTATAAAACAGCTGGAAACTAACCAAAGAAAAAAATGAAAATAAGTTGACGAGGTGGCCGAGTGGTTAAGGCGATGGACTGCTAATCCATTGTGCTCTGCATCCCATCCTCGTCGGGTGTTTTTGTAAATGACCCTTATTGTCTTCCAAAGCCCAAGATTGCAGGCAGGGCTAATACTGCCAAAACAGGTTGAAATTTGTTAAGCCGATTAGAGGAGCAGAACTCTAAAAACTTGTGTAAATGATAAACCTTCTAGAAAATGTTTGCATGGAACTATTACTACAAATGTTTTTTTTGTAGATGTGTTCTAGTAGACCTATATATACACTCATCTAGTTCTTGCATGCCATTTAATGACATTTTTATAAACAAGAAAAGATTTGATTTTAAATAAGGGAAAATAAATTTAGAATACATATTACTGACACTTCTCAAAATTTGTAAAACACTTTTTAGGGATCAGGTTTGGTTATAAAACAGCTGGAAACTAACCAAAGAAAAAAATGAAAATAAGTTGACGAGGTGGCCGAGTGGTTAATGCGATGGACTGCTAATCCATTGTGCCCTGCATGCATGGGTTCAAATCCCATCCTCGTTGGGTGTTTTTGTAAATGACCATTATTGTCTTCCAAAGCCCAAGATTGCAGGCAGGGCTAATACTGCCAAAACAGGTTGAAATTTGTTAAGCCGATTAGAGGAGCAGAACTCTAAAAACTTGTGTAAATGATAAACCTTCTAGAAAATGTTTGCATGGAACTATTACTACAAATGTTTTTTTTGTAGATGTGTTCTAGTAGACCTATATATACACTCATCTAGTTCTTGCATGCCATTTAATGACATTTTTATAAACAAGAAAAGATTTGATTTTAAATAAGGGAAAATAAATTTAGAATACATATTACTGACACTTCTCAAAATTTGTAAAACACTTTTTAGGGATCAGGTTTGGTTATAAAACAGCTGGAAGCTAACCAAAGAAAAAAATGAAAATAAGTTGACGAGGTGGCCGAGTGGTTAAGGCGATGGACTGCTAATCCATTGTGCTCTGCATCCCATCCTCGTCGGGTGTTTTTGTAAATGACCCTTATTGTCTTCCAAAGCCCAAGATTGCAGGCAGGGCTAATACTGCCAAAACAGGTTGAAATTTGTTAAGCCGATTAGAGGAGCAGAACTCTAAAAACTTGTGAAACCTTCTAGAAAATGTTTGCATGGAACTATTACTACAAATGTTTTTTTTTGTAGATGTGTTCTAGTAGACCTATATATACACTCATCTAGTTCTTGCATGCCATTTAATGACATTTTTATAAACAAGAAAAGATTTGATTTTAAATAAGTGAAAATAAATTTAGAATACATATTACTGACACTTCTCAAAATTTGTAAAACACTTTTTAGGGATCAGGTTTGGTTATAAAACAGCTGGAAACTAACCAAAGAAAAAAATGAAAATAAGTTGACGAGGTGGCCGAGTGGTTAAGGCGATGGACTGCTAATCCATTGTGCTCTGCATCCCATCCTCGTCGGGTGTTTTTGTAAATGACCCTTATTGTCTTCCAAAGCCCAAGATTGCAGGCAGGGCTAATACTGCCAAAGCAGGTTGAAATTTGTTAAGCCGATTAGAGGAGCAGAACTCTAAAAACTTGTGTAAATGATAAACCTTCTAGAAAATGTTTGCATGGAACTATTACTACAAATGTTTTTTTTTGTAGATGTGTTCTAGTAGACCTATATATACACTCATCTAGTTCTTGCATGCCATTTAATGACATTTTTATAAACAAGAAAAGATTTGATTTTAAATAAGGGAAAATAAATTTAGAATACATATTACTGACACTTCTCAAAATTTGTAAAACACTTTTTAGGGATCAGGTTTGGTTATAAAACAGCTGGAAACTAACCAAAGAAAAAAATGAAAATAAGTTGACGAGGTGGCCGAGTGGTTAAGGCGATGGACTGCTAATCCATTGTGCTCTGCATGCATGGGTTCAAATCCCATCCTCGTCAGGTGTTTTTGTAAATGACCCTTATTGTCTTCCAAAGCCCAAGATTGCAGGTTGAAATTTGTTAAGCCGATTAGAGGAGCAGAACTCTAAAAACTTGTGAAACCTTCTAGAAAATGTTTGCATGGAACTATTACTACAAATGTTTTTTTTTGTAGATGTGTTCTAGTAGACCTATATATACACTCATCTAGTTCTTGCATGCCATTTAATGACATTTTTATAAACAAGAAAAGATTTGATTTTAAATAAGGGAAAAAAAATTAGAATACATATTACTGACACTTCTCAAAATTTGTAAAATACTTTTTAGGGATCAGGTTTGGTTATAAAACAGCTGGAAAAATATATACACTCATCTAGTTCTTGCATGCCATTTAATGACATTTTTATAAACAAGAAAAGATTTGATTTTAAATAAGGGAAAAAAAAATTAGAATACATATTACTGACACTTCTCAAAATTTGTAAAACACTTTTTAGGGATCAGGTTTGGTTATAAATCAGCTGGAAAAATATATACACTCATCTAGTTCTTGCATGCCATTTAATGACATTTTTATAAACAAGAAAAGATTTGATTTTAAATAAGGGAAAATAAATTTAGAATACATATTACTGACACTTCTCAAAATTTGTAAAACACTTTTTAGGGATCAGGTTTGGTTATAAAACAGCTGGAAACTAACCAAAGAAAAAAATGAAAATAAGTTGACGAGGTGGCCGAGTGGTTAAGGCGATGGACTGCTAATCCATTGTGCTCTGCATCCCATCCTCGTCGGGTGTTTTTGTAAATGACCCTTATTGTCTTCCAAAGCCCAAGATTGCAGGCAGGGCTAATACTGCCAAAACAGGTTGAAATTTGTTAAGCCGATTAGAGGAGCAGAACTCTAAAAACTTGTGTAAATGATAAACCTTCTAGAAAATGTTTGCATGGAACTATTACTACAAATGTTTTTTTTGTAGATGTGTTCTAGTAGACCTATATATACACTCATCTAGTTCTTGCATGCCATTTAATGACATTTTTATAAACAAGAAAAGATTTGATTTTAAATAAGGGAAAATAAATTTAGAATACATATTACTGACACTTCTCAAAATTTGTAAAACACTTTTTAGGGATCAGGTTTGGTTATAAAACAGCTGGAAACTAACCAAAGAAAAAAATGAAAATAAGTTGACGAGGTGGCCGAGTGGTTAAGGCGATGGACTGCTAATCCATTGTGCTCTGCATCCCATCCTCGTCGGGTGTTTTTGTAAATGACCCTTATTGTCTTCCAAAGCCCAAGATTGCAGGCAGGGCTAATACTGCCAAAACAGGTTGAAATTTGTTAAGCCGATTAGAGGAGCAGAACTCTAAAAACTTGTGTAAATGATAAACCTTCTAGAAAATGTTTGCATGGAACTATTACTACAAATGTTTTTTTTTGTAGATGTGTTCTAGTAGACCTATGTATACACTCATCTAGTTCTTGCATGCCATTTAATGACATTTTTATAAACAAGAAAAGATTTGATTTTAAATAAGGGAAAATAAATTTAGAATACATATTACTGACACTTCTCAAAATTTGTAAAACACTTTTTAGGGATCAGGTTTGGTTATAAAACAGCTGGAAACTAACCAAAGAAAAAAATGAAAATAAGTTGACGAGGTGGCTGAGTGGTTAATGCGATGGACTGCTAATCCATTGTGCTCTGCATGCATGGGTTCAAATCCCATCCTCGTTGGGTGTTTTTGTAAATGACCATTATTGTCTTCCAAAGCCCAAGATTGCAGGCAGGGCTAATACTGCCAAAACAGGTTGAAATTTGTTAAGCCGATTAGAGGAGCAGAACTCTAAAAACTTGTGAAACCTTCTAGAAAATGTTTGCATGGAACTATTACTACAAATGTTTTTTTTTGTAGATGTGTTCTAGTAGACCTATATATACACTCATCTAGTTCTTGCATGCCATTTAATGACATTTTTATAAACAAGAAAAGATTTGATTTTAAATAAGTGAAAATAAATTTAGAATACATATTACTGACACTTCTCAAAATTTGTAAAACACTTTTTAGGGATCAGGTTTGGTTATAAAACAGCTGGAAACTAACCAAAGAAAAAAATGAAAATAAGTTGACGAGGTGGCCGAGTGGTTAAGGCGATGGACTGCTAATCCATTGTGCTCTGCATCCCATCCTCGTCGGGTGTTTTTGTAAATGACCCTTATTGTCTTCCAAAGCCCAAGATTGCAGGCAGGGCTAATACTGCCAAAACAGGTTGAAATTTGTTAAGCCGATTAGAGGAGCAGAACTCTAAAAACTTGTGTAAATGATAAACCTTCTAGAAAATGTTTGCATGGAACTATTACTACAAATGTTTTTTTTGTAGATGTGTTCTAGTAGACCTATATATACACTCATCTAGTTCTTGCATGCCATTTAATGACATTTTTATAAACAAGAAAAGATTTGATTTTAAATAAGGGAAAAAAAAATTAGAATACATATTACTGACACTTCTCAAAATTTGTAAAATACTTTTTAGGGATCAGGTTTGGTTATAAAACAGCTGGAAAAATATATACACTCATCTAGTTCTTGCATGCCATTTAATGACATTTTTATAAACAAGAAAAGATTTGATTTTAAATAAGGGAAAAAAAAATTAGAATACATATTACTGACACTTCTCAAAATTTGTAAAACACTTTTTAGGGATCAGGTTTGGTTATAAATCAGCTGGAAAAATATATACACTCATCTAGTTCTTGCATGCCATTTAATGACATTTTTATAAACAAGAAAAGATTTGATTTTAAATAAGGGAAAATAAATTTAGAATACATATTACTGACACTTCTCAAAATTTGTAAAACACTTTTTAGGGATCAGGTTTGGTTATAAAACAGCTGGAAACTAACCAAAGAAAAAAATGAAAATAAGTTGACGAGGTGGCCGAGTGGTTAAGGCGATGGACTGCTAATCCATTGTGCTCTGCATCCCATCCTCGTCGGGTGTTTTTGTAAATGACCCTTATTGTCTTCCAAAGCCCAAGATTGCAGGCAGGGCTAATACTGCCAAAACAGGTTGAAATTTGTTAAGCCGATTAGAGGAGCAGAACTCTAAAAACTTGTGTAAATGATAAACCTTCTAGAAAATGTTTGCATGGAACTATTACTACAAATGTTTTTTTTGTAGATGTGTTCTAGTAGACCTATGTATACACTCATCTAGTTCTTGCATGCCATTTAATGACATTTTTATAAACAAGAAAAGATTTGATTTTAAATAAGGGAAAATAAATTTAGAATACATATTACTGACACTTCTCAAAATTTGTAAAACACTTTTTAGGGATCAGGTTTGGTTATAAAACAGCTGGAAACTAACCAAAGAAAAAAATGAAAATAAGTTGACGAGGTGGCCGAGTGGTTAATGTGATGGACTGCTAATCCATTGTGCTCTGCATGCATGGGTTCAAATCCCATCCTCGTTGGGTGTTTTTGTAAATGACCATTATTGTCTTCCAAAGCCCAAGATTGCAGGCAGGGCTAATACTGCCAAAACAGGTTGAAATTTGTTAAGCCGATTAGAGGAGCAGAACTCTAAAAACTTGTGTAAATGATAAACCATCTAGAAAATGTTTGCATGGAACTATTACTACAAATGTTTTTTTTGTAGATGTGTTCTAGTAGACCTATATATACACTCATCTAGTTCTTGCATGCCATTTAATGACATTTTTATAAACAAGAAAAGATTTGATTTTAAATAAGGGAAAATAAATTTAGAATACATATTACTGACACTTCTCAAAATTTGTAAAACACTTTTTAGGGATCAGGTTTGGTTATAAAACAGCTGGAAACTAACCAAAGAAAAAAATGAAAATAAGTTGACGAGGTGGCCGAGTGGTTAAGGCGATGGACTGCTAATCCATTGTGCTCTGCATCCCATCCTCGTCGGGTGTTTTTGTAAATGACACTTATTGTCTTCCAAAGCCCAAGATTGCAGGCAGGGCTAATACTGCCAAAACAGGTTGAAATTTGTTAAGCCGATTAGAGGAGCAGAACTCTAAAAACTTGTGAAACCTTCTAGAAAATGTTTGCATGGAACTATTACTACAAATGTTTTTTTTTGTAGATGTGTTCTAGTAGACCTATATATACACTCATCTAGTTCTTGCATGCCATTTAATGACATTTTTATAAACAAGAAAAGATTTGATTTTAAATAAGGGAAAATAAATTTAGAATACATATTACTGACACTTCTCAAAATTTGTAAAACACTTTTTAGGGATCAGGTTTGGTTATAAAACAGCTGGAAACTAACCAAAGAAAAAAATGAAAATAAGTTGACGAGGTGGCCGAGTGGTTAAGGCGATGGACTGCTAATCCATTGTGCTCTGCGTCCCATCCTCGTCGGGTGTTTTTGTAAATGACCCTTATTGTCTTCCAAAGCCCAAGATTGCAGGCAGGGCTAATACTGCCAAAACAGGTTGAAATTTGTTAAGCCGATTAGAGGAGCAGAACTCTAAAAACTTGTGAAACCTTCTAGAAAATGTTTGCATGGAACTATTACTACAAATGTTTTTTTTGTAGATGTGTTCTAGTAGACCTATATATACACTCATCTAGTTCTTGCATGCCATTTAATGACATTTTTATAAACAAGAAAATATTTGATTTTAAATAAGGGAAAATAAATTTAGAATACATATTACTGACACTTCTCAAAATTTGTAAAACACTTTTTAGGGATCAGGTTTAGTTATAAAACAGCTGGAAACTAACCAAAGAAAAAAATGAAAATAAGTTGACGAGGTGGCCGAGTGGTTAAGGCGATGGACTGCTAATCCATTGTGCTCTGCATGAATGGGTTCAAATCCCATCCTCGTTGGGTGTTTTTGTAAATGACCCTTATTGTCTTCCAAAGCCCAAGATTGCAGGCAGGGCTAATACTGCCAAAACAGGTTGAAATTTGTTAAGCCGATTAGAGGAGCAGAACTCTAAAAACTTGTGAAACCTTCAAGAAAATGTTTGCATGGAACTATTACTACAAATGTTTTTTTTTGTAGATGTGTTCTAGTAGACCTATATATACACTCATCTAGTTCTTGCATGCCATTTAATGACATTTTTATAAACAAGAAAAGATTTGATTTTAAATAAGGGAAAATAAATTTAGAATACATATTACTGACACTTCTCAAAATTTGTAAAACACTTTTTAGGGATCAGGTTTGGTTATAAAACAGCTGGAAACTAACCAAAGAAAAAAAATGAAAATAAGTTGACGAGGTGGCCGAGTGGTTAATGCGATGGACTGCTAATCCATTGTGCTCTGCATGCATGGGTTCAAATCCCATCCTTGTTGGGTGTTTTTGTAAATGACCATTATTGTCTTCCAAAGCCCAAGATTGCAGGCAGGGCTAATACTGCCAAAACAGGTTGAAATTTGTTAAGCCGATTAGAGGAGCAGAACTCTAAAAACTTGTGTAAATGATAAACCTTCTAGAAAATGTTTGCATGGAACTATTACTACAAATGTTTTTTTTGTAGATGTGTTCTAGTAGACCTATATATACACTCATCTAGTTCTTGCATGCCATTTAATGACATTTTTATAAACAAGAAAAGATTTGATTTTAAATAAGGGAAAATAAATTTAGAATACATATTACTGACACTTCTCAAAATTTGTAAAACACTTTTTAGGGATCAGGTTTGGTTATAAAACAGCTGGAAACTAACCAAAGAAAAAAATGAAAATAAGTTGACGAGGTGGCCGAGTGGTTAAGGCGATGGACTGCTAATCCATTGTGCTCTGCATCCCATCCTCGTCGGGTGTTTTTGTAAATGACACTTATTGTCTTCCAAAGCCCAAGATTGCAGGCAGGGCTAATACTGCCAAAACAGGTTGAAATTTGTTAAGCCGATTAGAGGAGCAGAACTCTAAAAACTTGTGAAACCTTCTAGAAAATGTTTGCATGGAACTATTACTACAAATGTTTTTTTTTGTAGATGTGTTCTAGTAGACCTATATATACACTCATCTAGTTCTTGCATGCCATTTAATGACATTTTTATAAACAAGAAAAGATTTGATTTTAAATAAGGGAAAATAAATTTAGAATACATATTACTGACACTTCTCAAAATTTGTAAAACACTTTTTAGGGATCAGGTTTGGTTATAAAACAGCTGGAAACTAACCAAAGAAAAAAATGAAAATAAGTTGACGAGGTGGCCGAGTGGTTAATGCGATGGACTGCTAATCCATTGTGCTCTGCATGCATGGGTTCAAATCCCATCCTCGTCGGGTGTTTTTGTAAATGACCATTATTGTCTTCCAAAGCCCAAGATTGCAGGCAGGGCTAATACTGCCAAAACAGGTTGAAATTTGTTAAGCCGATTAGAGGAGCAGAACTCTAAAAACTTGTGTAAATGATAAACCTTCTAGAAAATGTTTGCATGGAACTATTACTACAAATGTTTTTTTGTAGATGTGTTCTAGTAGACCTATATATACACTCATCTAGTTCTTGCATGCCATTTAATGACATTTTTATAAACAAGAAAAGATTTGATTTTAAATAAGGGAAAATAAATTTAGAATACATATTACTGACACTTCTCAAAATTTGTAAAACACTTTTTAGGGATCAGGTTTGGTTATAAAACAGCTGGAAACTAACCAAAGAAAAAAAAATGAAAATAAGTTGACGAGGTGGCCGAGTGGTTAATGCGATGGACTGCTAATCCATTGTGCTCTGCATGCATGGGTTCAAATCCCATCCTTGTTGGGTGTTTTTGTAAATGACCATTATTGTCTTCCAAAGCCCAAGATTGCAGGCAGGGCTAATACTGCCAAAACAGGTTGAAATTTGTTAAGCCGATTAGAGGAGCAGAACTCTAAAAACTTGTGTAAATGATAAACCTTCTAGAAAATGTTTGCATGGAACTATTACTACAAATGTTTTTTTTTGTAGATGTGTTCTAGTAGACCTATATATACACTCATCTAGTTCTTGCATGCCATTTAATGACATTTTTATAAACAAGAAAAGATTTGATTTTAAATAAGGGAAAATAAATTTAGAATACATATTACTGACACTTCTCAAAATTTGTAAAACACTTTTTAGGGATCAGGTTTGGTTATAAAACAGCTGGAAACTAACCAAAGAAAAAAATGAAAATAAGTTGACGAGGTGGCCGAGTGGTTAATGCGATGGACTGCTAATCCATTGTGCTCTGCATGCATGGGTTCAAATCCCATCCTCGTCGGGTGTTTTTGTAAATGACCATTATTGTCTTCCAAAGCCCAAGATTGCAGGCAGGGCTAATACTGCCAAAACAGGTTGAAATTTGTTAAGCCGATTAGAGGAGCAGAACTCTAAAAACTTGTGTAAATGATAAACCTTCTAGAAAATGTTTGCATGGAACTATTACTACAAATGTTTTTTTGTAGATGTGTTCTAGTAGACCTATATATACACTCATCTAGTTCTTGCATGCCATTTAATGACATTTTTATAAACAAGAAAAGATTTGATTTTAAATAAGGGAAAATAAATTTAGAATACATATTACTGACACTTCTCAAAATTTGTAAAACACTTTTTAGGGATCAGGTTTGGTTATAAAACAGCTGGAAACTAACCAAAGAAAAAAATGAAAATAAGTTGACGAGGTGGCCGAGTGGTTAAGGCGATGGACTGCTAATCCATTGTGCTCTGCATCCCATCCTCGTCGGGTGTTTTTGTAAATGACCCTTATTGTCTTCCAAAGCCCAAGATTGCAGGCAGGGCTAATACTGCCAAAACAGGTTGAAATTTGTTAAGCCGATTAGAGGAGCAGAACTCTAAAAACTTGTGAAACCTTCTAGAAAATGTTTGCATGGAACTATTACTACAAATGTTTTTTTGTAGATGTGTTCTAGTAGACCTATATATACACTCATCTAGTTCTTGCATGCCATTTAATGACATTTTTATAAACAAGAAAAGATTTGATTTTAAATAAGGGAAAATAAATTTAGAATACATATTACTGACACTTCTCAAAATTTGTAAAACACTTTTTAGGGATCAGGTTTGGTTATAAAACAGCTGGAAACTAACCAAAGAAAAAAATGAAAATAAGTTGACGAGGTGGCCGAGTGGTTAAGGCGATGGACTGCTAATCCATTGTGCTCTGCATCCCATCCTCGTCGGGTGTTTTTGTAAATTACCCTTATTGTCTTCCAAAGCCCAAGATTGCAGGCAGGGCTAATACTGCCAAAACAGGTTGAAATTTGTTAAGCCGATTAGAGGAGCAGAACTCTAAAAACTTGTGAAACCTTCTAGAAAATGTTTGCATGGAACTATTACTACAAATGTTTTTTTTTGTAGATGTGTTCTAGTAGACCTATATATACACTCATCTAGTTCTTGCATGCCATTTAATGACATTTTTATAAACAAGAAAAGATTTGATTTTAAATAAGGGAAAATAAATTTAGAATACATATTACTGACACTTCTCAAAATTTGTAAAACACTTTTTAGGGATCAGGTTTGGTTATAAAACAGCTGGAAACTAACCAAAAAAAAAATGAAAATAAGTTGACGAGGTGGCCGAGTGGTTAAGGCGATGGACTGCTAATCCATTGTGCTCTGCATCCCATCCTCGTCGGGTGTTTTTGTAAATGACCCTTATTGTCTTCCAAAGCCCAAGATTGCAGGCAGGGCTAATACTGCCAAAACAGGTTGAAATTTGTTAAGCCGATTAGAGGAGCAGAACTCTAAAAACTTGTGTAAATGATAAACCTTCTAGAAAATGTTTGCATGGAACTATTACTACAAATGTTTTTTTTTGTAGATGTGTTCTAGTAGACCTATATATACACTCATCTAGTTCTTGCATGCCATTTAATGACATTTTTATAAACAAGAAAAGGTTTGATTTTAAATAAGGGAAAATAAATTTAGAATACATATTACTGACACTTCTCAAAATTTGTAAAACACTTTTTAGGGATCAGGTTTGGTTATAAAACAGCTGGAAACTAACCAAAGAAAAAAATGAAAATAAGTTGACGAGGTGGCCGAGTGGTTAAGGCGATGGACTGCTAATCCATTGTGCTCTGCATCCCATCCTCGTCGGGTGTTTTTGTAAATGACCCTTATTGTCTTCCAAAGCCCAAGATTGCAGGCAGGGCTAATACTGCCAAAACAGGTTGAAATTTGTTAAGCCGATTAGAGGAGCAGAACTCTAAAAACTTGTGTAAATGATAAACCTTCTAGAAAATGTTTGCATGGAACTATTACTACAAATGTTTTTTTTGTAGATGTGTTCTAGTAGACCTATATATACACTCATCTAGTTCTTGCATGCCATTTAATGACATTTTTATAAACAAGAAAAGATTTGATTTTAAATAAGGGAAAATAAATTTAGAATACATATTACTGACACTTCTCAAAATTTGTAAAACACTTTTTAGGGATCAGGTTTGGTTATAAAACAGCTGGAAACTAACCAAAGAAAAAAATGAAAATAAGTTGACGAGGTGGCCGAGTGGTTAATGCTATGGACTGCTAATCCATTGTGCTCTGCATGCGTGGGTTCAAATCCCATCCTCGTCGGGTGTTTTTGTAAATGACCATTATTGTCTTCCAAAGCCCAAGATTGCAGGCAGGGCTAATACTGCCAAAACAGGTTGAAATTTGTTAAGCCGATTAGAGGAGCAGAACTCTAAAAACTTGTGTAAATGATAAACCTTCTAGAAAATGTTTGCATGGAACTATTACTACAAATGTTTTTTTTGTAGATGTGTTCTAGTAGACCTATATATACACTCATCTAGTTCTTGCATGCCATTTAATGACATTTTTATAAACAAGAAAAGATTTGATTTTAAATAAGGGAAAATAAATTTAGAATACATATTACTGACACTTCTCAAAATTTGTAAAACACTTTTTAGGGATCAGGTTTGGTTATAAAACAGCTGGAAACTAACCAAAGAAAAAAATGAAAATAAGTTGACGAGGTGGCCGAGTGGTTAAGGCGATGGACTGCTAATCCATTGTGCTCTGCATCCCATCCTCGTCGGGTGTTTTTGTAAATGACACTTATTGTCTTCCAAAGCCCAAGATTGCAGGCAGGGCTAATACTGCCAAAACAGGTTGAAATTTGTTAAGCCGATTAGAGGAGCAGAACTCTAAAAACTTGTGAAACCTTCTAGAAAATGTTTGCATGGAACTATTACTACAAATGTTTTTTTTTGTAGATGTGTTCTAGTAGACCTATATATACACTCATCTAGTTCTTGCATGCCATTTAATGACAATTTTATAAACAAGAAAAGATTTGATTTTAAATAAGGGAAAATAAATTTAGAATACATATTACTGACACTTCTCAAAATTTGTAAAACACTTTTTAGGGATCAGGTTTGGTTATAAAACAGCTGGAAACTAACCCAAAAAAAAAATGAAAATAAGTTGACGAGGTGGCCGAGTGGTTAAGGCGATGGACTGCTAATCCATTGTGCTCTGCATCCCATCCTCGTCGGGTGTTTTTGTAAATGACCATTATTGTATTCCAAAGCCCAAGATTGCAGGCAGGGCTAATACTGCCAAAACAGATTGAAATTTGTTAAGCCGATTAGAGGAGCAGAACTCTAAAAACTTGTGTAAATGATAAACCTTCTAGAAAATGTTTGCATGGAACTATTACTACAAATGTTTTTTTTTGTAGATGTGTTCTAGTAGACCTATATATACACTCATCTAGTTCTTGCATGCCATTTAATGACATTTTTATAAACAAGAAAAGATTTCATTTTAAATAAGGGAAAAAAAAATTAGAATACATATTACTGACACTTCTCAAAATTTGTAAAACACTTTTTAGGGATCAGGTTTGGTTATAAAACAGCTGGAAAAATATATACACTCATCTAGTTCTTGCATGCCATTTAATGACATTTTTATAAACAAGAAAAGATTTGATTTTAAATAAGGGAAAATAAATTTAGAATACATATTACTGACACTTCTCAAAATTTGTAAAACACTTTTTAGGGATCAGGTTTGGTTATAAAACAGCTGGAAACTAACCAAAGAAAAAAATGAAAATAAGTTGACGAGGTGGCCGAGTGGTTAAGGCGATGGACTGCTAATCCATTGTGCTCTGCATCCCATCCTCGTCGGGTGTTTTTGTAAATGACCCTTATTGTCTTCCAAAGCCCAAGATTGCAGGCAGGGCTAATACTGCCAAAACAGGTTGAAATTTGTTAAGCCGATTAGAGGAGCAGAACTCTAAAAACTTGTGTAAATGATAAACCTTCTAGAAAATGTTTGCATGGAACTATTACTACAAATGTTTTTTTTGTAGATGTGTTCTAGTAGACCTATATATACACTCATCTAGTTCTTGCATGCCATTTAATGACATTTTTATAAACAAGAAAAGATTTGATTTTAAATAAGGGAAAATAAATTTAGAATACATATTACTGACACTTCTCAAAATTTGTAAAACACTTTTTAGGGATCAGGTTTGGTTATAAAACAGCTGGAAACTAACCAAAGAAAAAAATGAAAATAAGTTGACGAGGTGGCCGAGTGGTTAGTGCTATGGACTGCTAATCCATTGTGCTCTGCATGCGTGGGTTCAAATCCCATCCTCGTCGGGTGTTTTTGTAAATGACCATTATTGTCTTCCAAAGCCCAAGATTGCAGGCAGGGCTAATACTGCCAAAACAGGTTGAAATTTGTTAAGCCGATTAGAGGAGCAGAACTCTAAAAACTTGTGTAAATGATAAACCTTCTAGAAAATGTTTGCATGGAACTATTACTACAAATGTTTTTTTTGTAGATGTGTTCTAGTAGACCTATATATACACTCATCTAGTTCTTGCATGCCATTTAATGACATTTTTATAAACAAGAAAAGATTTGATTTTAAATAAGGGAAAATAAATTTAGAATACATATTACTGACACTTCTCAAAATTTGTAAAACACTTTTTAGGGATCAGGTTTGGTTATAAAACAGCTGGAAACTAACCAAAGAAAAAAATGAAAATAAGTTGACGAGGTGGCCGAGTGGTTAAGGCGATGGACTGCTAATCCATTGTGCTCTGCATCCCATCCTCGTCGGGTGTTTTTGTAAATGACACTTATTGTCTTCCAAAGCCCAAGATTGCAGGCAGGGCTAATACTGCCAAAACAGGTTGAAATTTGTTAAGCCGATTAGAGGAGCAGAACTCTAAAAACTTGTGAAACCTTCTAGAAAATGTTTGCATGGAACTATTACTACAAATGTTTTTTTTTGTAGATGTGTTCTAGTAGACCTATATATACACTCATCTAGTTCTTGCATGCCATTTAATGACAATTTTATAAACAAGAAAAGATTTGATTTTAAATAAGGGAAAATAAATTTAGAATACATATTACTGACACTTCTCAAAATTTGTAAAACACTTTTTAGGGATCAGGTTTGGTTATAAAACAGCTGGAAACTAACCAAAGAAAAAAATGAAAATAAGTTGACGAGGTGGCCGAGTGGTTAAGGCGATGGACTGCTAATCCATTGTGCTCTGCATCCCATCCTCGTCGGGTGTTTTTGTAAATGACCATTATTGTCTTCCAAAGCCCAAGATTGCAGGCAGGGCTAATACTGCCAAAACAGATTGAAATTTGTTAAGCCGATTAGAGGAGCAGAACTCTAAAAACTTGTGTAAATGATAAACCTTCTAGAAAATGTTTGCATGGAACTATTACTACAAATGTTTTTTTTGTAGATGTGTTCTAGTAGACCTATATATACACTCATCTAGTTCTTGCATGCCATTTAATGACATTTTTATAAACAAGAAAAGATTTGATTTTAAATAAGGGAAAATAAATTTAGAATACATATTACTGACACTTCTCAAAATTTGTAAAACACTTTTTAGGGATCAGGTTTGGTTATAAAACAGCTGGAAACTAACCAAAGAAAAAAATGAAAATAAGTTGACGAGGTGGCCGAGTGTAGAGATGAGCGAACCGGGACAACCGAACCCGGTTTCGGTCCGAACTTCAGGAAAAGTTCGGTTCGCAGCGAATCCGAACTTTACCGGGTTCGGCCGAACCCGTTTTGACCGAACCCGGCTACATTTTGGCGCCTGCCACATGTTACATCTAAAATGGAGGATTACAGAAGATCACCTGACATCAGGCTACCCCATAATGCCTTGCAAACGGCTCTCCCAGCCTATCGGGAGGCAGCATAGGGGCGGGCTCAAGCCTGCAATAAAAGTCTATGCACGGAGCTCAGCGGCCATTTTACAGACAGGAGCTGTAGGAATAGCATCTCTGTGCAGTAAGGGAAAGCTTTAGGAATCTAAAAGGCAGGAATTCAGAAATCGAAGGGGCTCATCCACTACTCACTACTCAGCCAGTGTGTGAATACGCTTTTATAAGGGGCTCATCCCCGTTGCATCCAACTTGCAATACAGGCAGCCTAGTAGTACTATAAGGCCCAGCATTCCCTGAGTGCACTGCAGCGAGGCTGATTGAAATTCTCATTCATTGCCATTTGCCAAGCCAGTGTCCGTGTGTGAATACGCTTTTAAAAGGGGCTCATCCCTGGAATAACAATCCAACTTGCCATACAGGCAGCCTAGAAGTACTACAACGCCCAGCATTCCCTGAGTGCACTGCAGCGAGGCTGATTGAAATTCTCATTCATTGCCATTTGCCAAGCCAGTGTCCGTGTGTGAATACGCTTTTAGAAGGGGCTCATCCCCATTGCATCCAACTTGCAATACAGGCAGCCTTTGTAGTAGTGGTAGTAGTAGTACTACAAGGCCCAGCATTCCCTGAGTGCACTGCAGCGAGGCTGATTGAAATTCTCATTCATTGCCATTTGCCAAGCCAGTGTCCGTGTGTGAATACGCTTTTAAAAGGGGCTCATCCCTGGCCGTTATTAACAGGATAACAATCCAACTTGCCATACAGGCAGCCTAGAAGTACTACAACGCCCAGCATTCCCTGAGTGCACTGCAGCGAGGCTGATTGAAATTCTCATTCATTGCCATTTGCCAAGCCAGTGTCCGTGTGTGAATACGCTTTTAGAAGGGGCTCATCCCCATTGCATCCAACTTGCAATACAGGCAGCCTTTGTAGTAGTGGTAGTAGTACTACAAGGCCCAGCATTCCCTGAGTGCACTGCAGCGAGGCTGATTGAAATTCTCATTCATTGCCATTTGCCAAGCCAGTGTCCGTGTGTGAATACGCTTTTAGAAGGGGCTCATCCCCATTGCATCCAACTTGCAATACAGGCAGCCTTTGTAGTAGTGGTAGTAGTAGTACTACAAGGCCCAGCATTCCCTGAGTGCACTGCAGCGAGGCTGATTGAAATTCTCATTCATTGCCATTTGCCAAGCCAGTGTCCGTGTGTGAATACGCTTTTAGAAGGGGCTCATCCCCATTGCATCCAACTTGCAATACAGGCAGCCTTTGTAGTAGTGGTAGTAGTAGTACTACAAGGCCCAGCATTCCCTGAGTGCACTGCAGCGAGGCTGATTGAAATTCTCATTCATTGCCATTTGCCAAGCCAGTGTCCGTGTGTGAATACGCTTTTAAAAGGGGCTCATCCCTGGCCGTTATTAACAGGATAACAATCCAACTTGCCATACAGGCAGCCTAGAAGTACTACAACGCCCAGCATTCCCTGAGTGCACTGCAGCGAGGCTGATTGAAATTCTCATTCATTGCCATTTGCCAAGCCAGTGTCCGTGTGTGAATACGCTTTTAAAAGGGGCTCATCCCTGGAATAACAATCCAACTTGCCATACAGGCAGCCTAGTAGTACTACAAGGCCCAGCATTCCCTGAGTGCACTGCAGCGAGGCTGATTGAAATTCTCATTCATTGCCATTTGCCAAGCCAGTGTCCGTGTGTGAATACGCTTTTAGAAGGGGCTCATCCCCATTGCATCCAACTTGCAATACAGGCAGCCTTTGTAGTAGTGGTAGTAGTAGTACTACAAGGCCCAGCATTCCCTGAGTGCACTGCAGCGAGGCTGATTGAAATTCTCATTCATTGCCATTTGCCAAGCCAGTGTCCGTGTGTGAATACGCTTTTAAAAGGGGCTCATCCCTGGAATAACAATCCAACTTGCCATACAGGCAGCCTAGTAGTACTACAAGGCCCAGCATTCCCTGAGTGCACTGCAGCGAGGCTGATTGAAATTCTCATTCATTGCCATTTGCCAAGCCAGTGTCCGTGTGTGAATACGCTTTTAAAAGGGGCTCATCCCTGGAATAACAATCCAACTTGCCATACAGGCAGCCTAGTAGTACTACAAGGCCCAGCATTCCCTGAGTGCACTGCAGCGAGGCTGATTGAAATTCTCATTCATTGCCATTTGCCAAGCCAGTGTCCGTGTGTGAATACGCTTTTAGAAGGGGCTCATCCCCATTGCATCCAACTTGCAATACAGGCAGCCTTTGTAGTAGTGGTAGTAGTACTACAAGGCCCAGCATTCCCTGAGTGCACTGCAGCGAGGCTGATTGAAATTCTCATTCATTGCCATTTGCCAAGCCAGTGTCCGTGTGTGAATACGCTTTTAGAAGGGGCTCATCCCCATTGCATCCAACTTGCAATACAGGCAGCCTTTGTAGTAGTGGTAGTAGTAGTACTACAAGGCCCAGCATTCCCTGAGTGCACTGCAGCGAGGCTGATTGAAATTCTCATTCATTGCCATTTGCCAAGCCAGTGTCCGTGTGTGAATACGCTTTTAAAAGGGGCTCATCCCTGGAATAACAATCCAACTTGCCATACAGGCAGCCTAGTAGTACTACAAGGCCCAGCATTCCCTGAGTGCACTGCAGCGAGGCTGATTGAAATTCTCATTCATTGCCATTTGCCAAGCCAGTGTCCGTGTGTGAATACGCTTTTAAAAGGGGCTCATCCCTGGAATAACAATCCAACTTGCCATACAGGCAGCCTAGTAGTACTACAAGGCCCAGCATTCCCTGAGTGCACTGCAGCGAGGCTGATTGAAATTCTCATTCATTGCCATTTGCCAAGCCAGTGTCCGTGTGTGAATACGCTTTTAGAAGGGGCTCATCCCCATTGCATCCAACTTGCAATACAGGCAGCCTTTGTAGTAGTGGTAGTAGTACTACAAGGCCCAGCATTCCCTGAGTGCACTGCAGCGAGGCTGATTGAAATTCTCATTCATTGCCATTTGCCAAGCCAGTGTCCGTGTGTGAATACGCTTTTAGAAGGGGCTCATCCCCATTGCATCCAACTTGCAATACAGGCAGCCTTTGTAGTAGTGGTAGTAGTAGTACTACAAGGCCCAGCATTCCCTGAGTGCACTGCAGCGAGGCTGATTGAAATTCTCATTCATTGCCATTTGCCAAGCCAGTGTCCGTGTGTGAATACGCTTTTAAAAGGGGCTCATCCCTGGAATAACAATCCAACTTGCCATACAGGCAGCCTAGTAGTACTACAAGGCCCAGCATTCCCTGAGTGCACTGCAGCGAGGCTGATTGAAATTCTCATTCATTGCCATTTGCCAAGCCAGTGTCCGTGTGTGAATACGCTTTTAAAAGGGGCTCATCCCTGGAATAACAATCCAACTTGCCATACAGGCAGCCTAGTAGTACTACAAGGCCCAGCATTCCCTGAGTGCACTGCAGCGAGGCTGATTGAAATTCTCATTCATTGCCATTTGCCAAGCCAGTGTCCGTGTGTGAATACGCTTTTAGAAGGGGCTCATCCCCATTGCATCCAACTTGCAATACAGGCAGCCTTTGTAGTAGTGGTAGTAGTACTACAAGGCCCAGCATTCCCTGAGTGCACTGCAGCGAGGCTGATTGAAATTCTCATTCATTGCCATTTGCCAAGCCAGTGTCCGTGTGTGAATACGCTTTTAGAAGGGGCTCATCCCCATTGCATCCAACTTGCAATACAGGCAGCCTTTGTAGTAGTGGTAGTAGTAGTACTACAAGGCCCAGCATTCCCTGAGTGCACTGCAGCGAGGCTGATTGAAATTCTCATTCATTGCCATTTGCCAAGCCAGTGTCCGTGTGTGAATACGCTTTTAAAAGGGGCTCATCCCTGGAATAACAATCCAACTTGCCATACAGGCAGCCTAGTAGTACTACAAGGCCCAGCATTCCCTGAGTGCACTGCAGCGAGGCTGATTGAAATTCTCATTCATTGCCATTTGCCAAGCCAGTGTCCGTGTGTGAATACGCTTTTAAAAGGGGCTCATCCCTGGAATAACAATCCAACTTGCCATACAGGCAGCCTAGTAGTACTACAAGGCCCAGCATTCCCTGAGTGCACTGCAGCGAGGCTGATTGAAATTCTCATTCATTGCCATTTGCCAAGCCAGTGTCCGTGTGTGAATACGCTTTTAGAAGGGGCTCATCCCCATTGCATCCAACTTGCAATACAGGCAGCCTTTGTAGTAGTGGTAGTAGTACTACAAGGCCCAGCATTCCCTGAGTGCACTGCAGCGAGGCTGATTGAAATTCTCATTCATTGCCATTTGCCAAGCCAGTGTCCGTGTGTGAATACGCTTTTAAAAGGGGCTCTGAAATGTCTGGGAAAAAAAAGGTTGTGAAAGGACGGGGTAGAGGAAGAAACACCCATGCCGTCTCCTCTTCCAGTCCAAATGTTGGATCTGTTGGTGCCAGACCCAGTAGCAGCATTTGTGGCACAAGACATGTGCCCAGTTCCACTAGTAGCAGCTGCCATGTGCCTGCTAGTAGTAGTATCAGCAAGCCAGACTTGTCCATCTCCTCCGGTGGGCGGGTTACTTTAGACAATACGGCCATTGTGGACTGGTTGGCTGGCTCGCGGTCATCTCAGCAGGAAGACTCTGACGATCTGGCTTCAAGCCAGGTTTCGTTGGATTCCAGATCCTCTACAGTTCCTTGGCACGGTGACAGTAGTAATATAGGTATTTCTAGCGTTTCCATTCCATCATCTATGTCTTCGCTCCCCCTTCCTAGCGGGAAGCCATCTTTCCTGAGAGTCCTAAGAGACATCTCCTCGGGTGCGAAGGAAGATACTGAACAACATAGTGATGATGATGATTTGTTTTCCGCGAGTCAGCCAACGGAGTGTGTTGCGGCGGTGGTGGAGGTGGAAGCGGTGACCGAGACGCATAGCTGCGGTAGTGGGGGTGTTGGTGGTGGTAGCCGTGGTGGCAGACGCAGTAATGAGGAGGGGCATGGAGCCCGCCATGATGTCACATCACATTCACAACACAGTGACAGAAGTGGCGGGGATGATGAGGAAGGCTATGATGATGATGTTGTTTTAGACAGGACGTGGGAACCAGGTGACGAGGTGATGACGGCGTCAGAGGAGGAGGGTAGTAGTGGCGGCACTGGATGTGATAAACAGCCAAGCCGAGGTAGGGGCAGAAGTCAATCTGCAAAACGTTGCAGCGGTAGGGTCAGCTCAGGAGCCGGTGACGGCGACACAGATGCTGGTGTAGGTTCCCGAAAAAAGCCTGCCAGACAAGGGGCAAGCTCGGGTGGTTGTGGTGGTGGTGGTGGTGGTGGACGTGGTACTACCTCTTTACGGTACTCTGCCGTGTGGCAATTTTTCTGTACCTTCCCAGAGGAGGAAAACATGGCACAGTGCCGTATCTGCAAGCAGAAAGTAAGGCGTGGGCAGGGCAGCAATGTAGGAACTACTGCTCTACGTAAACACATGGAACGGCATCACAAGGCCATGTGGGACAATCAACATGCCCCACCATCATGTACATCTAATGAAGACCCCTCTTCCGCTGCTGCTGCTGCTCCGAGTCCCTGTCATCTAAGTAGTAGCCAGGCCTTATCCACCATGTCGTTGTCATCATCATCATCACTGTCATCTAGTGCTCCTCCTATGTCCCGTCAGTTATCCATTACGGAATCGTTGTCCAATAAGCAACAATATATACCCAGTCATCCACTTGTCGTGCGGCTTAATTCACACCTGGCAAAGTTGTTGGTGGTGCAGTCGCTGCCATACCACCTGGTCGACTCCGCCGGCTTCAAGCAATTGATGGCGTGCGCTCAGCCTAGGTGGCGAATACCTAGCCGACATTACTTCTCCAAAACAGCTGTCCCTGCCTTGCACAAGCATGTGGAGGAAAAGGTGTCCAAGTCCTTGCAATTATCCGTGTGCAGCAGGGTACATGCCACCGTCGACACGTGGAGCAGCAACTATGGGCAGGGACAGTACATGTCTTTCACGGCCCACTGGGTCAATATTTTGCAGTCCGATGCACCACCGCAGCAATGCCAGGCATTACCACCTCCACGCTTGTATGTTTCTAGTTCAACTCCGGACACCAGGCGCCTACCATCCTTCTCCTCCTACTCCTCCTCCTCCTCCTTGCCTTCCTCCTTGGAGGTCTTCCCGTCCCCGACAGGACACAGCGTATCTTCCACTCCTCCTCCCTCCTCTTTTCATAGGTGCAAGGTGAAGCGCCACAACGCTGTCTTACACCTGCTGAGCCTGGGCGAGAAAAGCCACACAGGGCAGGAGCTGCTGCTGTGCATCAAGGAGGAAATCGCACGCTGGCTGTCTCCTCTGAAACTCACACTGGGCAATGTTGTCTCTGATAACGGCAAGAACGTTGTGGCTGCACTGCGTCTAGGTCACCTGACACACGCTCCTTGCATGGCACATGTGATCAATCTGGTCATAACACGCTTCTTAAAGTCATATGTTGGTTTGAAGGGTGTGCTGGCCATGTCCAGGAGGGTTTGCGTTCGCTTTAGACGTTCGTATGCATTTAAGCACGCCCTCCTGGACTTGCAGCGTCAAAACAATCTCCCAGAACACAGCCTGATTTGCGACGTTCCAACACGATGGAATTCCACCCTGCACATGTTGGACCGTCTGTACGAACAGCGGAAAGCCGTGAATGATTTCCTGATGCAGCAGACGGGCAGCGTTTGGAGCCAGTGTAATTTCGAGCTCAGGCACTGGCAGCTGGTTAGAGACGCATGTCGCGTTTTGAGGCCCTTTGAAGAGGCCACACGATTTGTGAGCCGTGACGCTAGCGGAATGAACGATGTTATGCCGCTGATATTCATTATGGAGCAAACGCTCACAGCGATGATTCAGCAAAGGATGGAGGAAGGATCACATCTGGCTATGGATGTTGAGGAGGAGGAGGAGGATGAGGAAACAGGACCTGAAGAGGAGCTGGATTTGGAGATGGAATCACAGGAAGGGATAGGGGACGAGGCAGCCGCACAACATGACAGTGATGGTGGTGATGACGAGTCTGACGACGACCTTGATGATGGACAACCATGGCAGTATGGGGCGGAGATGGAACCAACCGGGCCCTCTGAAACGCTGGCCAGGATGGCGAGCTGTATGCTTCGTTACTTGCGCGCTGACTGTCGTATTGTTAGCATGAAGCAAAGAGATGACTACTGGATAGCCACACTTTTAGACCCTCGGTATAAAGCCAGAATGGGGGAGTTTTTTGCGCCTTCCGAGAGGGAGGCAAAATTGGCTTATTATAGAGAGAAGCTATGCAGCCAGCTTGTCATGGCTTTCAAACGGCAGACACCCGCTGCAAGCATGTCTGACCGGGGGGCCACTCTCCGCTCCCCACTGTCTCATCGTTCCACCGCCTCTGGCAGAGCTACCTCTGCAATAGGCGGCAGCCGTGGCAGCAGCGGCAGCAGCAGCAGCAGCAGCAGCCAATTCAGTTTGGAAAATATGATGACAACATTTTTACATCCAATACCCCGACCTGACACACATCGTAGCACTAGTCACCAAAGGGATGTTCACCATCTCCAGGTGCAGCACCTAAACAACCAGGTTCACTCGTACTTGGACTGTGCCCTTTCTCCGTCAGAAATGCTGATCCCAGACCCCATGGACTTCTGGGTCAGCAGATTGGATCATTGGCAAGAACTGGCCCAGTTTGCCATGGGTGTACTGTCTTGTCCACCCTCCAGTGTAGCGTCAGAGAGGGTATTCAGCGCAGCAGGGGGCTTCGTCACCCCTAAGCGAACAAGATTGTCCGCCAACAGCTTGGAAAATCTCACGTTTCTGAAAATGAATCAAGCGTGGATCGGTGAGGATTTTAAAACCCCTGTGCCTGATGCCACTGATTAGATCTTACATTGCTGCTGCTGCTGCCGCCTGCTACTGCCGCCTGCTACTATGGGATTCTGTCCTGTCCACTCTTTTTTTAATGTGCCGCTGTTGGTGCTGCAGCTGCTACTACTTCTACCACCAATCCACCCCAGTGCCGTCTGCTACAAGCAGGCCTGCCCCACCAGAGGGCTTTGTCCTGTGACTCTCCAGTCTCTTTTTTTAATGTGCTGCTACTACTGCTACTACTGCTTGCACCCTTGCTGTCTGTGTTGGCTAGTACCTCTACTACCACCAATACACCTACACTGCCATCTGCTACAAGCAGGCCTGAGGCCTGCCCCACTACAGGGCTTTGTCCTCCTGTGACTGTCCAGTCTCTTTTTTTAATGTGCTGCTACTACTGCTACTACTGCTTGCACCCTTGCTGTCTGTGTTGGCTACCTCGACTACTACCACCAATACACCTCCACTGCCGCCCGTCTGCTACAAGCAGGCCTGAGGCCTGCCCCACCACAGGGCTTTGTCCTCCTGTGACTGTCCAGTCTCTCTTTTTTTTAATGTGCTGCTACTACTGCTACTAC
The DNA here is from genome assembly GCF_050947455.1 of Rhinoderma darwinii. Taxonomy (NCBI): domain Eukaryota; kingdom Metazoa; phylum Chordata; class Amphibia; order Anura; family Rhinodermatidae; genus Rhinoderma; species Rhinoderma darwinii. The sequence continues at coordinate 287,470 of NW_027461737.1, forward strand.
TGCTTGCACCCTTGCTGTCTGTGTTGGCTACCTCTAATACCACCAATACACCTACACTGCCGCCCGTCTGCTACAAGCAGGCCTACCCCACCACAGGGCTATGTCCTGTGACTGTCGTCCAGTCTCTTTTTTTAATGTGCTGCTGCTACTACCAGTCCTACCACCCTTGCTGTCTGTGTTGGCTAGTCTACCTCTACTACCACCAATACACCTCCACTGCCGTCTGCTACAAGCAGGCCTGAGGCCTGCCCCACCACAGGGCTTTGCCCTCCTCTGACTGTCCAGTCTCTTTTTTTAATGTGCTGCTACTACTGCTACTACTGCTTGCACCCTTGCTGTCTGTGTTGGCTACCTCGACTACTACCACCAATACACCTCCACTGCCGCCCGTCTGCTACAAGCAGGCCTGAGGCCTGCCCCACCACAGGGCTTTGCCCTCCTCTGACTGTCCAGTCTCTTTTTTTAATGTGCTGCTACTACTGCTACTACTGCTTGCACCCTTGCTGTCTGTGTTGGCTACCTCGGCTACTACCAGTCTACCACCAATACACCTCCACTGCCGCCCGTCTGCTACAAGCAGGCCTGAGGCCTGCCCCACCACAGGGCTTTGTCCTCCTGTGACTGTCCAGTCTCTCTTTTTTTTAATGTGCTGCTACTACTGCTACTACTGCTTGCACCCTTGCTGTCTGTGTTGGCTACCTCTAATACCACCAATACACCTACACTGCCGCCCGTCTGCTACAAGCAGGCCTACCCCACCACAGGGCTATGTCCTGTGACTGTCGTCCAGTCTCTTTTTTTAATGTGCTGCTGCTACTACCAGTCCTACCACCCTTGCTGTCTGTGTTGGCTAGTCTACCTCTACTACCACCAATACACCTCCACTGCCGTCTGCTACAAGCAGGCCTGAGGCCTGCCCCACCACAGGGCTTTGCCCTCCTCTGACTGTCCAGTCTCTTTTTTTAATGTGCTGCTACTACTGCTACTACTGCTTGCACCCTTGCTGTCTGTGTTGGCTACCTCGACTACTACCACCAATACACCTCCACTGCCGCCCGTCTGCTACAAGCAGGCCTGAGGCCTGCCCCACCACAGGGCTTTGCCCTCCTCTGACTGTCCAGTCTCTTTTTTTAATGTGCTGCTACTACTGCTACTACTGCTTGCACCCTTGCTGTCTGTGTTGGCTACCTCGGCTACTACCAGTCTACCACCAATACACCTCCACTGCCGCCCGTCTGCTACAAGCAGGCCTGAGGCCTGCCCCACCACAGGGCTTTGTCCTCCTGTGACTGTCCAGTCTCTCTTTTTTTTAATGTGCTGCTACTACTGCTACTACTGCTTGCACCCTTGCTGTCTGTGTTGGCTACCTCTAATACCACCAATACACCTACACTGCCGCCCGTCTGCTACAAGCAGGCCTACCCCACCACAGGGCTATGTCCTGTGACTGTCGTCCAGTCTCTTTTTTTAATGTGCTGCTGCTACTACCAGTCCTACCACCCTTGCTGTCTGTGTTGGCTAGTCTACCTCTACTACCACCAATACACCTCCACTGCCGTCTGCTACAAGCAGGCCTGAGGCCTGCCCCACCACAGGGCTTTGCCCTCCTCTGACTGTCCAGTCTCTTTTTTTAATGTGCTGCTACTACTGCTACTACTGCTTGCACCCTTGCTGTCTGTGTTGGCTACCTCGACTACTACCACCAATACACCTCCACTGCCGCCCGTCTGCTACAAGCAGGCCTGAGGCCTGCCCCACCACAGGGCTTTGCCCTCCTCTGACTGTCCAGTCTCTTTTTTTAATGTGCTGCTACTACTGCTACTACTGCTTGCACCCTTGCTGTCTGTGTTGGCTACCTCGGCTACTACCAGTCTACCACCAATACACCTCCACTGCCGCCCGTCTGCTACAAGCAGGCCTGAGGCCTGCCCCACCACAGGGCTTTGTCCTCCTGTGACTGTCCAGTCTCTCTTTTTTTTAATGTGCTGCTACTACTGCTACTACTGCTTGCACCCTTGCTGTCTGTGTTGGCTACCTCTAATACCACCAATACACCTACACTGCCGCCCGTCTGCTACAAGCAGGCCTACCCCACCACAGGGCTATGTCCTGTGACTGTCGTCCAGTCTCTTTTTTTAATGTGCTGCTGCTACTACCAGTCCTACCACCCTTGCTGTCTGTGTTGGCTAGTCTACCTCTACTACCACCAATACACCTCCACTGCCGTCTGCTACAAGCAGGCCTGAGGCCTGCCCCACCACAGGGCTTTGCCCTCCTCTGACTGTCCAGTCTCTTTTTTTAATGTGCTGCTACTACTGCTACTACTGCTTGCACCCTTGCTGTCTGTGTTGGCTACCTCGACTACTACCACCAATACACCTCCACTGCCGCCCGTCTGCTACAAGCAGGCCTGAGGCCTGCCCCACCACAGGGCTTTGCCCTCCTCTGACTGTCCAGTCTCTTTTTTTAATGTGCTGCTACTACTGCTACTACTGCTTGCACCCTTGCTGTCTGTGTTGGCTACCTCGGCTACTACCAGTCTACCACCAATACACCTCCACTGCCGCCCGTCTGCTACAAGCAGGCCTGAGGCCTGCCCCACCACAGGGCTTTGTCCTCCTGTGACTGTCCAGTCTCTCTTTTTTTTAATGTGCTGCTACTACTGCTACTACTGCTTGCACCCTTGCTGTCTGTGTTGGCTACCTCTAATACCACCAATACACCTACACTGCCGCCCGTCTGCTACAAGCAGGCCTACCCCACCACAGGGCTATGTCCTGTGACTGTCGTCCAGTCTCTTTTTTTAATGTGCTGCTGCTACTACCAGTCCTACCACCCTTGCTGTCTGTGTTGGCTAGTCTACCTCTACTACCACCAATACACCTCCACTGCCGTCTGCTACAAGCAGGCCTGAGGCCTGCCCCACCACAGGGCTTTGCCCTCCTCTGACTGTCCAGTCTCTTTTTTTAATGTGCTGCTACTACTGCTACTACTGCTTGCACCCTTGCTGTCTGTGTTGGCTACCTCGGCTACTACCAGTCTACCACCAATACACCTCCACTGCCGCCCGTCTGCTACAAGCAGGCCTGAGGCCTGCCCCACCACAGGGCTTTGTCCTCCTGTGACTGTCCAGTCTCTCTTTTTTTTAATGTGCTGCTACTACTGCTACTACTGCTTGCACCCTTGCTGTCTGTGTTGGCTACCTCTAATACCACCAATACACCTACACTGCCGCCCGTCTGCTACAAGCAGGCCTACCCCACCACAGGGCTATGTCCTGTGACTGTCGTCCAGTCTCTTTTTTTAATGTGCTGCTGCTACTACCAGTCCTACCACCCTTGCTGTCTGTGTTGGCTAGTCTACCTCTACTACCACCAATACACCTCCACTGCCGTCTGCTACAAGCAGGCCTGAGGCCTGCCCCACCACAGGGCTTTGCCCTCCTCTGACTGTCCAGTCTCTTTTTTTAATGTGCTGCTACTACTGCTACTACTGCTTGCACCCTTGCTGTCTGTGTTGGCTACCTCGACTACTACCACCAATACACCTCCACTGCCGCCCGTCTGCTACAAGCAGGCCTGAGGCCTGCCCCACCACAGGGCTTTGCCCTCCTCTGACTGTCCAGTCTCTTTTTTTAATGTGCTGCTACTACTGCTACTACTGCTTGCACCCTTGCTGTCTGTGTTGGCTACCTCGGCTACTACCAGTCTACCACCAATACACCTCCACTGCCGCCCGTCTGCTACAAGCAGGCCTGAGGCCTGCCCCACCACAGGGCTTTGTCCTCCTGTGACTGTCCAGTCTCTCTTTTTTTTAATGTGCTGCTACTACTGCTACTACTGCTTGCACCCTTGCTGTCTGTGTTGGCTACCTCTAATACCACCAATACACCTACACTGCCGCCCGTCTGCTACAAGCAGGCCTACCCCACCACAGGGCTATGTCCTGTGACTGTCGTCCAGTCTCTTTTTTTAATGTGCTGCTGCTACTACCAGTCCTACCACCCTTGCTGTCTGTGTTGGCTAGTCTACCTCTACTACCACCAATACACCTCCACTGCCGTCTGCTACAAGCAGGCCTGAGGCCTGCCCCACCACAGGGCTTTGCCCTCCTCTGACTGTCCAGTCTCTTTTTTTAATGTGCTGCTACTACTGCTACTACTGCTTGCACCCTTGCTGTCTGTGTTGGCTACCTCGACTACTACCACCAATACACCTCCACTGCCGCCCGTCTGCTACAAGCAGGCCTGAGGCCTGCCCCACCACAGGGCTTTGTCCTCCTCTGACTGTCCAGTCTCTTTTTTTAATGTGCTGCTACTACTGCTACTACTGCTTGCACCCTTGCTGTCTGTGTTGGCTACCTCGACTACTACCACCAATACACCTCCACTGCCGCCCGTCTGCTACAAGCAGGCCTGAGGCCTGCCCCACCACAGGGCTTTGCCCTCCTCTGACTGTCCAGTCTCTTTTTTTAATGTGCTGCTACTACTGCTACTACTGCTTGCACCCTTGCTGTCTGTGTTGGCTACCTCGACTACTACCACCAATACACCTCCACTGCCGCCCGTCTGCTACAAGCAGGCCTGAGGCCTGCCCCACCACAGGGCTTTGCCCTCCTCTGACTGTCCAGTCTCTTTTTTTAATGTGCTGCTACTACTGCTACTACTGCTTGCACCCTTGCTGTCTGTGTTGGCTACCTCGACTACTACCACCAATACACCTCCACTGCCGCCCGTCTGCTACAAGCAGGCATGAGGCCTGCCCCACCACAGGGCTTTGCCCTCCTCTGACTGTCCAGTCTCTTTTTTTAATGTGCTGCTACTACTGCTACTACTGCTTGCACCCTTGCTGTCTGTGTTGGCTACCTCGACTACTACCACCAATACACCTCCACTGCCGCCCGTCTGCTACAAGCAGGCCTGAGGCCTGCCCCACCACAGGGCTTTGTCCTCCTGTGACTGTCCAGTCTCTCTTTTTTTTAATGTGCTGCTACTACTGCTACTACTGCTTGCACCCTTGCTGTCTGTGTTGGCTACCTCTAATACCACCAATACACCTACACTGCCGCCCGTCTGCTACAAGCAGGCCTACCCCACCACAGGGCTATGTCCTGTGACTGTCGTCCAGTCTCTTTTTTTAATGTGCTGCTGCTACTACCAGTCCTACCACCCTTGCTGTCTGTGTTGGCTAGTCTACCTCTACTACCACCAATACACCTCCACTGCCGTCTGCTACAAGCAGGCCTGAGGCCTGCCCCACCACAGGGCTTTGCCCTCCTCTGACTGTCCAGTCTCTTTTTTTAATGTGCTGCTACTACTGCTACTACTGCTTGCACCCTTGCTGTCTGTGTTGGCTACCTCGACTACTACCACCAATACACCTCCACTGCCGCCCGTCTGCTACAAGCAGGCCTGAGGCCTGCCCCACCACAGGGCTTTGTCCTCCTCTGACTGTCCAGTCTCTTTTTTTAATGTGCTGCTACTACTGCTACTACTGCTTGCACCCTTGCTGTCTGTGTTGGCTACCTCGACTACTACCACCAATAAACCTCCACTGCCGCCCGTCTGCTACAAGCAGGCCTGCCCCACCACAGGGCTTTGTCCTGTGACTGTCGTCCAGTGTCTTTTAATGTGCTGCTACTACTCACCCTTGCCAATAAAAAGGGTCAATTTTTGGAGGGCTTGTGAAAAGCCATTGCTTGTTGCTTTTACATCCATGTATGGAAGAACCCCGGCAGGCATCTGCCAATAAAAAGGGTCAATTTTTGGAGGGCTTGTGAAAAGCCATTGCTTGTTGCTTTAATGCTTTTACATCCATGTATGGAAGAACCCCGGCAGGCATCTGCCAATAAAAAGGGTCAATTTTTGGAGGGCTTGTGAAAAGCCATTGCTTGTTGCTTTAATGCTTTTACATCAATGTATGGAAGAACCCCGGCAGGCATCTGCCAATAAAAAGGGTCAATTTTTGGAGGGCTTGTGAAAAGCCATTGCTTGTTGCTTTAATGCTTTTACATCCATGTATGGAAGAACCCCGGCAGGCATCTGCCAATAAAAAGGGTCAATTTTTGGAGGGCTTGTGAAAAGCCATTGCTTGTTGCTTTAATGCTTTTACATCCATGTATGGAAGAACCCCGGCAGGCATCTGCCAATAAAAAGGGTCAATTTTTGGAGGGCTTGTGAAAAGCCATTGCTTGTTGCTTTAATGCTATTACATCCATGTATGGAAGAACCCCGGCAGGCATCTGCCAATAAAAAGGGTCAATTTTTGGAGGGCTTGTGAAAAGCCATTGCTTGTTGCTTTAATGCTTTTACATCCATGTATGGAAGAACCCCGGCAGGCATCTGCCAATAAAAAGGGTCAATTTTTGGAGGGCTTGTCAAAAGCCATTGCTTGTTGCTTTTACATCAATGTATGGAAGAACCCCGGCAGGCATCTGCCAATAAAAAGGGTCAATTTTTGGAGGGCTTGTGAAAAGCCATTGCTTGTTGCTTTTACATCCATGTATGGAAGAACCTCGGCAGGCATCTGCCAATAAAAAGGGTCAATTTTTGGAGGGCTTGTGAAAAGCCATTGCTTGTTGCTTTTACATCCATGTATGGATGAACCCCGGCAGGCATCTGCCAATAAAAAGGGTCAATTTTTGGAGGGCTTGTCAAAAGCCATTGCTTCTTCTTTTACCACCTTATATGTATGAACCCTGGCAGGCATCAGCCGCCTAAAATGGTAAATTTTTGTACCTTTTTTAACAATGCATTAAGCATACAACATGCACAAGTGCAGTGGTTTCTGTTAGTTATCTCCGTGTCCCATCCGTTTTCCTAGAGCCATACATGTTGGCGTAACATTGACACCAACTTTGCATTAAAGACAGCTCAAAAGTACTTGGATACACTCATGGGTGACCTAAGAGTGTTATACAGGGCTTCTAGGGCTTTAAAACAGTGTTATACACGATTTTTAGGGGCTTTCTTGTATTACAGGTTCGGTCAGAACTAGTTCGGTCCGAATCGAACTTTTGCACGAAATTCGGCGAACTTGCCGAACCGAACTTTTCATAAGTTCGCTCATCTCTAGCCGAGTGGTTAAGGCGATGAACTGCTAATCCATTGTGCTCTGCATCCCATCCTCGTCGGGTGTTTTTGTAAATGACCCTTATTGTCTTCCAAAGCCCAAGATTGCAGGCAGGGCTAATACTGCCAAAACAGGTTGAAATTTGTTAAGCCGATTAGAGGAGCAGAACTCTAAAAACTTGTGTAAATGATAAACCTTCTAGAAAATGTTTGCATGGAACTATTACTACAAATGTTTTTTTTTGTAGATGTGTTCTAGTAGACCTATGTATACACTCATCTAGTTCTTGCATGCCATTTAATGACATTTTTATAAACAAGAAAAGATTTGATTTTAAATAAGGGAAAATAAATTTAGAATACATATTACTGACACTTCTCAAAATTTGTAAAACACTTTTTAGGGATCAGGTTTGGTTATAAAACAGCTGGAAACTAACCAAAGAAAAAAATGAAAATAAGTTGACGAGGTGGCCGAGTGGTTAAGGCGATGGACTGCTAATCCATTGTGCTCTGCATCCCATCCTCGTCGGGTGTTTTTGTAAATGACCCTTATTGTCTTCCAAAGCCCAAGATTGCAGGCAGGGCTAATACTGCCAAAACAGGTTGAAATTTGTTAAGCCGATTAGAGGAGCAGAACTCTAAAAACTTGTGTAAATGATAAACCTTCTAGAAAATGTTTGCATGGAACTATTACTACAAATGTTTTTTTTGTAGATGTGTTCTAGTAGACCTATATATACACTCATCTAGTTCTTGCATGCCATTTAATGACATTTTTATAAACAAGAAAAGATTTGATTTTAAATAAGGGAAAATAAATTTAGAATACATATTACTGACACTTCTCAAAATTTGTAAAACACTTTTTAGGGATCAGGTTTGGTTATAAAACAGCTGGAAACTAACCAAAGAAAAAAATGAAAATAAGTTGACGAGGTGGCCGAGTGGTTAATGCGATGGACTGCTAATCCATTGTGCTCTGCATGCATGGGTTCAAATCCCATCCTCGTTGGGTGTTTTTGTAAATGACCATTATTGTCTTCCAAAGCCCAAGATTGCAGGCAGGGCTAATACTGCCAAAACAGGTTGAAATTTGTTAAGCCGATTAGAGGAGCAGAACTCTAAAAACTTGTGTAAATGATAAACCTTCTAGAAAATGTTTGCATGGAACTATTACTACAAATGTTTTTTTTTGTAGATGTGTTCTAGTAGACCTATATATACACTCATCTAGTTCTTGCATGCCATTTAATGACATTTTTATAAACAAGAAAAGATTTGATTTTAAATAAGGGAAAATAAATTTAGAATACATATTACTGACACTTCTCAAAATTTGTAAAACACTTTTTAGGGATCAGGTTTGGTTATAAAACAGCTGGAAGCTAACCAAAGAAAAAAATGAAAATAAGTTGACGAGGTGGCCGAGTGGTTAAGGCGATGGACTGCTAATCCATTGTGCTCTGCATCCCATCCTCGTCGGGTGTTTTTGTAAATGACCCTTATTGTCTTCCAAAGCCCAAGATTGCAGGCAGGGCTAATACTGCCAAAACAGGTTGAAATTTGTTAAGCCGATTAGAGGAGCAGAACTCTAAAAACTTGTGAAACCTTCTAGAAAATGTTTGCATGGAACTATTACTACAAATGTTTTTTTTTGTAGATGTGTTCTAGTAGACCTATATATACACTCATCTAGTTCTTGCATGCCATTTAATGACATTTTTATAAACAAGAAAAGATTTGATTTTAAATAAGTGAAAATAAATTTAGAATACATATTACTGACACTTCTCAAAATTTGTAAAACACTTTTTAGGGATCAGGTTTGGTTATAAAACAGCTGGAAACTAACCAAAGAAAAAAATGAAAATAAGTTGACGAGGTGGCCGAGTGGTTAAGGCGATGGACTGCTAATCCATTGTGCTCTGCATCCCATCCTTGTCGGGTGTTTTTGTAAATGACCCTTATTGTCTTCCAAAGCCCAAGATTGCAGGCAGGGCTAATACTGCCAAAACAGGTTGAAATTTGTTAAGCCGATTAGAGGAGCAGAACTCTAAAAACTTGTGTAAATGATAAACCTTCTAGAAAATGTTTGCATGGAACTATTACTACAAATGTTTTTTTTGTAGATGTGTTCTAGTAGACCTATATATACACTCATCTAGTTCTTGCATGCCATTTAATGACATTTTTATAAACAAGAAAAGATTTGATTTTAAATAAGGGAAAATAAATTTAGAATACATATTACTGACACTTCTCAAAATTTGTAAAACACTTTTTAGGGATCAGGTTTGGTTATAAAACAGCTGGAAACTAACCAAAGAAAAAAATGAAAATAAGTTGACGAGGTGGCCGAGTGGTTAATGCGATGGACTGCTAATCCATTGTGCTCTGCATGCATGGGTTCAAATCCCATCCTCGTTGGGTGTTTTTGTAAATGACCATTATTGTCTTCCAAAGCCCAAGATTGCAGGCAGGGCTAATACTGCCAAAACAGGTTGAAATTTGTTAAGCCGATTAGAGGAGCAGAACTCTAAAAACTTGTGTAAATGATAAACCTTCTAGAAAATGTTTGCATGGAACTATTACTACAAATGTTTTTTTTGTAGATGTGTTCTAGTAGACCTATATATACACTCATCTAGTTCTTGCATGCCATTTAATGACATTTTTATAAACAAGAAAAGATTTGATTTTAAATAAGGGAAAATAAATTTAGAATACATATTACTGACACTTCTCAAAATTTGTAAAACACTTTTTAGGGATCAGGTTTGGTTATAAAACAGCTGGAAGCTAACCAAAGAAAAAAATGAAAATAAGTTGACGAGGTGGCCGAGTGGTTAAGGCGATGGACTGCTAATCCATTGTGCTCTGCATCCCATCCTCGTCGGGTGTTTTTGTAAATGACCCTTATTGTCTTCCAAAGCCCAAGATTGCAGGCAGGGCTAATACTGCCAAAACAGGTTGAAATTTGTTAAGCCGATTAGAGGAGCAGAACTCTAAAAACTTGTGAAACCTTCTAGAAAATGTTTGCATGGAACTATTACTACAAATGTTTTTTTTTGTAGATGTGTTCTAGTAGACCTATATATACACTCATCTAGTTCTTGCATGCCATTTAATGACATTTTTATAAACAAGAAAAGATTTGATTTTAAATAAGTGAAAATAAATTTAGAATACATATTACTGACACTTCTCAAAATTTGTAAAACACTTTTTAGGGATCAGGTTTGGTTATAAAACAGCTGGAAACTAACCAAAGAAAAAAATGAAAATAAGTTGACGAGGTGGCCGAGTGGTTAAGGCGATGGACTGCTAATCCATTGTGCTCTGCATCCCATCCTCGTCGGGTGTTTTTGTAAATGACCCTTATTGTCTTCCAAAGCCCAAGATTGCAGGCAGGGCTAATACTGCCAAAGCAGGTTGAAATTTGTTAAGCCGATTAGAGGAGCAGAACTCTAAAAACTTGTGTAAATGATAAACCTTCTAGAAAATGTTTGCATGGAACTATTACTACAAATGTTTTTTTTTGTAGATGTGTTCTAGTAGACCTATATATACACTCATCTAGTTCTTGCATGCCATTTAATGACATTTTTATAAACAAGAAAAGATTTGATTTTAAATAAGGGAAAATAAATTTAGAATACATATTACTGACACTTCTCAAAATTTGTAAAACACTTTTTAGGGATCAGGTTTGGTTATAAAACAGCTGGAAACTAACCAAAGAAAAAAATGAAAATAAGTTGACGAGGTGGCCGAGTGGTTAAGGCGATGGACTGCTAATCCAATGTGCTCTGCATGCATGGGTTCAAATCCCATCCTCGTCAGGTGTTTTTGTAAATGACCCTTATTGTCTTCCAAAGCCCAAGATTGCAGGTTGAAATTTGTTAAGCCGATTAGAGGAGCAGAACTCTAAAAACTTGTGTAAATGATAAACCTTCTAGAAAATGTTTGCATGGAACTATTACTACAAATGTTTTTTTTTGTAGATGTGTTCTAGTAGACCTATATATACACTCATCTAGTTCTTGCATGCCATTTAATGACATTTTTATAAACAAGAAAAGATTTGATTTTAAATAAGGGAAAAAAAATTAGAATACATATTACTGACACTTCTCAAAATTTGTAAAATACTTTTTAGGGATCAGGTTTGGTTATAAAACAGCTGGAAAAATATATACACTCATCTAGTTCTTGCATGCCATTTAATGACATTTTTATAAACAAGAAAAGATTTGATTTTAAATAAGGGAAAAAAAAATTAGAATACATATTACTGACACTTCTCAAAATTTGTAAAACACTTTTTAGGGATCAGGTTTGGTTATAAATCAGCTGGAAAAATATATACACTCATCTAGTTCTTGCATGCCATTTAATGACATTTTTATAAACAAGAAAAGATTTGATTTTAAATAAGGGAAAATAAATTTAGAATACATATTACTGACACTTCTCAAAATTTGTAAAACACTTTTTAGGGATCAGGTTTGGTTATAAAACAGCTGGAAACTAACCAAAGAAAAAAATGAAAATAAGTTGACGAGGTGGCCGAGTGGTTAAGGCGATGGACTGCTAATCCATTGTGCTCTGCATCCCATCCTCGTCGGGTGTTTTTGTAAATGACCCTTATTGTCTTCCAAAGCCCAAGATTGCAGGCAGGGCTAATACTGCCAAAACAGGTTGAAATTTGTTAAGCCGATTAGAGGAGCAGAACTCTAAAAACTTGTGTAAATGATAAACCTTCTAGAAAATGTTTGCATGGAACTATTACTACAAATGTTTTTTTTGTAGATGTGTTCTAGTAGACCTATATATACACTCATCTAGTTCTTGCATGCCATTTAATGACATTTTTATAAACAAGAAAAGATTTGATTTTAAATAAGGGAAAATAAATTTAGAATACATATTACTGACACTTCTCAAAATTTGTAAAACACTTTTTAGGGATCAGGTTTGGTTATAAAACAGCTGGAAACTAACCAAAGAAAAAAATGAAAATAAGTTGACGAGGTGGCCGAGTGGTTAAGGCGATGGACTGCTAATCCATTGTGCTCTGCATCCCATCCTCGTCGGGTGTTTTTGTAAATGACCCTTATTGTCTTCCAAAGCCCAAGATTGCAGGCAGGGCTAATACTGCCAAAACAGGTTGAAATTTGTTAAGCCGATTAGAGGAGCAGAACTCTAAAAACTTGTGTAAATGATAAACCTTCTAGAAAATGTTTGCATGGAACTATTACTACAAATGTTTTTTTTTGTAGATGTGTTCTAGTAGACCTATGTATACACTCATCTAGTTCTTGCATGCCATTTAATGACATTTTTATAAACAAGAAAAGATTTGATTTTAAATAAGGGAAAATAAATTTAGAATACATATTACTGACACTTCTCAAAATTTGTAAAACACTTTTTAGGGATCAGGTTTGGTTATAAAACAGCTGGAAACTAACCAAAGAAAAAAATGAAAATAAGTTGACGAGGTGGCTGAGTGGTTAATGCGATGGACTGCTAATCCATTGTGCTCTGCATGCATGGGTTCAAATCCCATCCTCGTTGGGTGTTTTTGTAAATGACCATTATTGTCTTCCAAAGCCCAAGATTGCAGGCAGGGCTAATACTGCCAAAACAGGTTGAAATTTGTTAAGCCGATTAGAGGAGCAGAACTCTAAAAACTTGTGAAACCTTCTAGAAAATGTTTGCATGGAACTATTACTACAAATGTTTTTTTTTGTAGATGTGTTCTAGTAGACCTATATATACACTCATCTAGTTCTTGCATGCCATTTAATGACATTTTTATAAACAAGAAAAGATTTGATTTTAAATAAGTGAAAATAAATTTAGAATACATATTACTGACACTTCTCAAAATTTGTAAAACACTTTTTAGGGATCAGGTTTGGTTATAAAACAGCTGGAAACTAACCAAAGAAAAAAATGAAAATAAGTTGACGAGGTGGCCGAGTGGTTAAGGCGATGGACTGCTAATCCATTGTGCTCTGCATCCCATCCTCGTCGGGTGTTTTTGTAAATGACCCTTATTGTCTTCCAAAGCCCAAGATTGCAGGCAGGGCTAATACTGCCAAAACAGGTTGAAATTTGTTAAGCCGATTAGAGGAGCAGAACTCTAAAAACTTGTGTAAATGATAAACCTTCTAGAAAATGTTTGCATGGAACTATTACTACAAATGTTTTTTTTGTAGATGTGTTCTAGTAGACCTATATATACACTCATCTAGTTCTTGCATGCCATTTAATGACATTTTTATAAACAAGAAAAGATTTGATTTTAAATAAGGGAAAAAAAAATTAGAATACATATTACTGACACTTCTCAAAATTTGTAAAATACTTTTTAGGGATCAGGTTTGGTTATAAAACAGCTGGAAAAATATATACACTCATCTAGTTCTTGCATGCCATTTAATGACATTTTTATAAACAAGAAAAGATTTGATTTTAAATAAGGGAAAAAAAAATTAGAATACATATTACTGACACTTCTCAAAATTTGTAAAACACTTTTTAGGGATCAGGTTTGGTTATAAAACAGCTGGAAACTAACCAAAGAAAAAAATGAAAATAAGTTGACGAGGTGGCCGAGTGGTTAAGGCGATGGACTGCTAATCCATTGTGCTCTGCATCCCATCCTCGTCGGGTGTTTTTGTAAATGACACTTATTGTCTTCCAAAGCCCAAGATTGCAGGCAGGGCTAATACTGCCAAAACAGGTTGAAATTTGTTAAGCCGATTAGAGGAGCAGAACTCTAAAAACTTGTGAAACCTTCTAGAAAATGTTTGCATGGAACTATTACTACAAATGTTTTTTTTTGTAGATGTGTTCTAGTAGACCTATATATACACTCATCTAGTTCTTGCATGCCATTTAATGACATTTTTATAAACAAGAAAAGATTTGATTTTAAATAAGGGAAAATAAATTTAGAATACATATTACTGACACTTCTCAAAATTTGTAAAACACTTTTTAGGGATCAGGTTTGGTTATAAAACAGCTGGAAACTAACCAAAGAAAAAAATGAAAATAAGTTGACGAGGTGGCCGAGTGGTTAATGCGATGGACTACTAATCCATTGTGCTCTGCATGCATGGGTTCAAATCCCATCCTCGTCGGGTGTTTTTGTAAATGACCATTATTGTCTTCCAAAGCCCAAGATTGCAGGCAGGGCTAATACTGCCAAAACAGGTTGAAATTTGTTAAGCCGATTAGAGGAGCAGAACTCTAAAAACTTGTGTAAATGATAAACCTTCTAGAAAATGTTTGCATGGAACTATTACTACAAATGTTTTTTTGTAGATGTGTTCTAGTAGACCTATATATACACTCATCTAGTTCTTGCATGCCATTTAATGACATTTTTATAAACAAGAAAAGATTTGATTTTAAATAAGGGAAAATAAATTTAGAATACATATTACTGACACTTCTCAAAATTTGTAAAACACTTTTTAGGGATCAGGTTTGGTTATAAAACAGCTGGAAACTAACCAAAGAAAAAAAAATGAAAATAAGTTGACGAGGTGGCCGAGTGGTTAATGCGATGGACTGCTAATCCATTGTGCTCTGCATGCATGGGTTCAAATCCCATCCTTGTTGGGTGTTTTTGTAAATGACCATTATTGTCTTCCAAAGCCCAAGATTGCAGGCAGGGCTAATACTGCCAAAACAGGTTGAAATTTGTTAAGCCGATTAGAGGAGCAGAACTCTAAAAACTTGTGTAAATGATAAACCTTCTAGAAAATGTTTGCATGGAACTATTACTACAAATGTTTTTTTTGTAGATGTGTTCTAGTAGACCTATATATACACTCATCTAGTTCTTGCATGCCATTTAATGACATTTTTATAAACAAGAAAAGATTTGATTTTAAATAAGGGAAAATAAATTTAGAATACATATTACTGACACTTCTCAAAATTTGTAAAACACTTTTTAGGGATCAGGTTTGGTTATAAAACAGCTGGAAACTAACCAAAGAAAAAAATGAAAATAAGTTGACGAGGTGGCCGAGTGGTTAAGGCGATGGACTGCTAATCCATTGTGCTCTGCATCCCATCCTCGTCGGGTGTTTTTGTAAATGACACTTATTGTCTTCCAAAGCCCAAGATTGCAGGCAGGGCTAATACTGCCAAAACAGGTTGAAATTTGTTAAGCCGATTAGAGGAGCAGAACTCTAAAAACTTGTGAAACCTTCTAGAAAATGTTTGCATGGAACTATTACTACAAATGTTTTTTTTTGTAGATGTGTTCTAGTAGACCTATATATACACTCATCTAGTTCTTGCATGCCATTTAATGACATTTTTATAAACAAGAAAATATTTGATTTTAAATAAGGGAAAATAAATTTAGAATACATATTACTGACACTTCTCAAAATTTGTAAAACACTTTTTAGGGATCAGGTTTGGTTATAAAACAGCTGGAAACTAACCAAAGAAAAAAATGAAAATAAGTTGACGAGGTGGCCGAGTGGTTAATGCGATGGACTGCTAATCCATTGTGCTCTGCATGCATGGGTTCAAATCCCATCCTCGTCGGGTGTTTTTGTAAATGACCATTATTGTCTTCCAAAGCCCAAGATTGCAGGCAGGGCTAATACTGCCAAAACAGGTTGAAATTTGTTAAGCCGATTAGAGGAGCAGAACTCTAAAAACTTGTGTAAATGATAAACCTTCTAGAAAATGTTTGCATGGAACTATTACTACAAATGTTTTTTTGTAGATGTGTTCTAGTAGACCTATATATACACTCATCTAGTTCTTGCATGCCATTTAATGACATTTTTATAAACAAGAAAAGATTTGATTTTAAATAAGGGAAAATAAATTTAGAATACATATTACTGACACTTCTCAAAATTTGTAAAACACTTTTTAGGGATCAGGTTTGGTTATAAAACAGCTGGAAACTAACCAAAGAAAAAAATGAAAATAAGTTGACGAGGTGGCCGAGTGGTTAAGGCGATGGACTGCTAATCCATTGTGCTCTGCATCCCATCCTCGTCGGGTGTTTTTGTAAATGACCCTTATTGTCTTCCAAAGCCCAAGATTGCAGGCAGGGCTAATACTGCCAAAACAGGTTGAAATTTGTTAAGCCGATTAGAGGAGCAGAACTCTAAAAACTTGTGAAACCTTCTAGAAAATGTTTGCATGGAACTATTACTACAAATGTTTTTTTGTAGATGTGTTCTAGTAGACCTATATATACACTCATCTAGTTCTTGCATGCCATTTAATGACATTTTTATAAACAAGAAAAGATTTGATTTTAAATAAGGGAAAATAAATTTAGAATACATATTACTGACACTTCTCAAAATTTGTAAAACACTTTTTAGGGATCAGGTTTGGTTATAAAACAGCTGGAAACTAACCAAAGAAAAAAATGAAAATAAGTTGACGAGGTGGCCGAGTGGTTAAGGCGATGGACTGCTAATCCATTGTGCTCTGCATCCCATCCTCGTCGGGTGTTTTTGTAAATTACCCTTATTGTCTTCCAAAGCCCAAGATTGCAGGCAGGGCTAATACTGCCAAAACAGGTTGAAATTTGTTAAGCCGATTAGAGGAGCAGAACTCTAAAAACTTGTGAAACCTTCTAGAAAATGTTTGCATGGAACTATTACTACAAATGTTTTTTTTTGTAGATGTGTTCTAGTAGACCTATATATACACTCATCTAGTTCTTGCATGCCATTTAATGACATTTTTATAAACAAGAAAAGATTTGATTTTAAATAAGGGAAAATAAATTTAGAATACATATTACTGACACTTCTCAAAATTTGTAAAACACTTTTTAGGGATCAGGTTTGGTTATAAAACAGCTGGAAACTAACCAAAAAAAAAATGAAAATAAGTTGACGAGGTGGCCGAGTGGTTAAGGCGATGGACTGCTAATCCATTGTGCTCTGCATCCCATCCTCGTCGGGTGTTTTTGTAAATGACCCTTATTGTCTTCCAAAGCCCAAGATTGCAGGCAGGGCTAATACTGCCAAAACAGGTTGAAATTTGTTAAGCCGATTAGAGGAGCAGAACTCTAAAAACTTGTGTAAATGATAAACCTTCTAGAAAATGTTTGCATGGAACTATTACTACAAATGTTTTTTTTGTAGATGTGTTCTAGTAGACCTATATATACACTCATCTAGTTCTTGCATGCCATTTAATGACATTTTTATAAACAAGAAAAGGTTTGATTTTAAATAAGGGAAAATAAATTTAGAATACATATTACTGACACTTCTCAAAATTTGTAAAACACTTTTTAGGGATCAGGTTTGGTTATAAAACAGCTGGAAACTAACCAAAGAAAAAAATGAAAATAAGTTGACGAGGTGGCCGAGTGGTTAAGGCGATGGACTGCTAATCCATTGTGCTCTGCATCCCATCCTCGTCGGGTGTTTTTGTAAATGACCCTTATTGTCTTCCAAAGCCCAAGATTGCAGGCAGGGCTAATACTGCCAAAACAGGTTGAAATTTGTTAAGCCGATTAGAGGAGCAGAACTCTAAAAACTTGTGAAACCTTCTAGAAAATGTTTGCATGGAACTATTACTACAAATGTTTTTTTTTGTAGATGTGTTCTAGTAGACCTATATATACACTCATCTAGTTCTTGCATGCCATTTAATGACATTTTTATAAACAAGAAAAGATTTCATTTTAAATAAGGGAAAAAAAAATTAGAATACATATTACTGACACTTCTCAAAATTTGTAAAACACTTTTTAGGGATCAGGTTTGGTTATAAAACAGCTGGAAAAATATATACACTCATCTAGTTCTTGCATGCCATTTAATGACATTTTTATAAACAAGAAAAGATTTGATTTTAAATAAGGGAAAATAAATTTAGAATACATATTACTGACACTTCTCAAAATTTGTAAAACACTTTTTAGGGATCAGGTTTGGTTATAAAACAGCTGGAAACTAACCAAAGAAAAAAATGAAAATAAGTTGACGAGGTGGCCGAGTGGTTAAGGCGATGGACTGCTAATCCATTGTGCTCTGCATCCCATCCTCGTCGGGTGTTTTTGTAAATGACCCTTATTGTCTTCCAAAGCCCAAGATTGCAGGCAGGGCTAATACTGCCAAAACAGGTTGAAATTTGTTAAGCCGATTAGAGGAGCAGAACTCTAAAAACTTGTGTAAATGATAAACCTTCTAGAAAATGTTTGCATGGAACTATTACTACAAATGTTTTTTTTGTAGATGTGTTCTAGTAGACCTATATATACACTCATCTAGTTCTTGCATGCCATTTAATGACATTTTTATAAACAAGAAAAGATTTGATTTTAAATAAGGGAAAATAAATTTAGAATACATATTACTGACACTTCTCAAAATTTGTAAAACACTTTTTAGGGATCAGGTTTGGTTATAAAACAGCTGGAAACTAACCAAAGAAAAAAATGAAAATAAGTTGACGAGGTGGCCGAGTGGTTAATGCTATGGACTGCTAATCCATTGTGCTCTGCATGCGTGGGTTCAAATCCCATCCTCGTCGGGTGTTTTTGTAAATGACCATTATTGTCTTCCAAAGCCCAAGATTGCAGGCAGGGCTAATACTGCCAAAACAGGTTGAAATTTGTTAAGCCGATTAGAGGAGCAGAACTCTAAAAACTTGTGTAAATGATAAACCTTCTAGAAAATGTTTGCATGGAACTATTACTACAAATGTTTTTTTTGTAGATGTGTTCTAGTAGACCTATATATACACTCATCTAGTTCTTGCATGCCATTTAATGACATTTTTATAAACAAGAAAAGATTTGATTTTAAATAAGGGAAAATAAATTTAGAATACATATTACTGACACTTCTCAAAATTTGTAAAACACTTTTTAGGGATCAGGTTTGGTTATAAAACAGCTGGAAACTAACCAAAGAAAAAAATGAAAATAAGTTGACGAGGTGGCCGAGTGGTTAAGGCGATGGACTGCTAATCCATTGTGCTCTGCATCCCATCCTCGTCGGGTGTTTTTGTAAATGACACTTATTGTCTTCCAAAGCCCAAGATTGCAGGCAGGGCTAATACTGCCAAAACAGGTTGAAATTTGTTAAGCCGATTAGAGGAGCAGAACTCTAAAAACTTGTGAAACCTTCTAGAAAATGTTTGCATGGAACTATTACTACAAATGTTTTTTTTTGTAGATGTGTTCTAGTAGACCTATATATACACTCATCTAGTTCTTGCATGCCATTTAATGACAATTTTATAAACAAGAAAAGATTTGATTTTAAATAAGGGAAAATAAATTTAGAATACATATTACTGACACTTCTCAAAATTTGTAAAACACTTTTTAGGGATCAGGTTTGGTTATAAAACAGCTGGAAACTAACCCCAAAAAAAAATGAAAATAAGTTGACGAGGTGGCCGAGTGGTTAAGGCGATGGACTGCTAATCCATTGTGCTCTGCATCCCATCCTCGTCGGGTGTTTTTGTAAATGACCATTATTGTCTTCCAAAGCCCAAGATTGCAGGCAGGGCTAATACTGCCAAAACAGATTGAAATTTGTTAAGCCGATTAGAGGAGCAGAACTCTAAAAACTTGTGTAAATGATAAACCTTCTAGAAAATGTTTGCATGGAACTATTACTACAAATGTTTTTTTTTGTAGATGTGTTCTAGTAGACCTATATATACACTCATCTAGTTCTTGCATGCCATTTAATGACATTTTTATAAACAAGAAAAGATTTGATTTTAAATAAGGGAAAATAAATTTAGAATACATATTACTGACACTTCTCAAAATTTGTAAAACACTTTTTAGGGATCAGGTTTGGTTATAAAACAGCTGGAAACTAACCAAAGAAAAAAATGAAAATAAGTTGACGAGGTGGCCGAGTGGTTAATGCTATGGACTGCTAATCCATTGTGCTCTGCATGCGTGGGTTCAAATCCCATCCTCGTCGGGTGTTTTTGTAAATGACCATTATTGTCTTCCAAAGCCCAAGATTGCAGGCAGGGCTAATACTGCCAAAACAGGTTGAAATTTGTTAAGCCGATTAGAGGAGCAGAACTCTAAAAACTTGTGTAAATGATAAACCTTCTAGAAAATGTTTGCATGGAACTATTACTACAAATGTTTTTTTTGTAGATGTGTTCTAGTAGACCTATATATACACTCATCTAGTTCTTGCATGCCATTTAATGACATTTTTATAAACAAGAAAAGATTTGATTTTAAATAAGGGAAAATAAATTTAGAATACATATTACTGACACTTCTCAAAATTTGTAAAACACTTTTTAGGGATCAGGTTTGGTTATAAAACAGCTGGAAACTAACCAAAGAAAAAAATGAAAATAAGTTGACGAGGTGGCCGAGTGGTTAAGGCGATGGACTGCTAATCCATTGTGCTCTGCATCCCATCCTCGTCGGGTGTTTTTGTAAATGACACTTATTGTCTTCCAAAGCCCAAGATTGCAGGCAGGGCTAATACTGCCAAAACAGGTTGAAATTTGTTAAGCCGATTAGAGGAGCAGAACTCTAAAAACTTGTGAAACCTTCTAGAAAATGTTTGCATGGAACTATTACTACAAATGTTTTTTTTTGTAGATGTGTTCTAGTAGACCTATATATACACTCATCTAGTTCTTGCATGCCATTTAATGACAATTTTATAAACAAGAAAAGATTTGATTTTAAATAAGGGAAAATAAATTTAGAATACATATTACTGACACTTCTCAAAATTTGTAAAACACTTTTTAGGGATCAGGTTTGGTTATAAAACAGCTGGAAACTAACCCCAAAAAAAAATGAAAATAAGTTGACGAGGTGGCCGAGTGGTTAAGGCGATGGACTGCTAATCCATTGTGCTCTGCATCCCATCCTCGTCGGGTGTTTTTGTAAATGACCATTATTGTCTTCCAAAGCCCAAGATTGCAGGCAGGGCTAATACTGCCAAAACAGATTGAAATTTGTTAAGCCGATTAGAGGAGCAGAACTCTAAAAACTTGTGTAAATGATAAACCTTCTAGAAAATGTTTGCATGGAACTATTACTACAAATGTTTTTTTTTGTAGATGTGTTCTAGTAGACCTATATATACACTCATCTAGTTCTTGCATGCCATTTAATGACATTTTTATAAACAAGAAAAGATTTGATTTTAAATAAGGGAAAATAAATTTAGAATACATATTACTGACACTTCTCAAAATTTGTAAAACACTTTTTAGGGATCAGGTTTGGTTATAAAACAGCTGGAAACTAACCAAAGAAAAAAATGAAAATAAGTTGACGAGGTGGCCGAGTGGTTAAGGCGATGGACTGCTAATCCATTGTGCTCTGCATCCCATCCTCGTCGGGTGTTTTTGTAAATGACCATTATTGTCTTCCAAAGCCCAAGATTGCAGGCAGGGCTAATACTGCCAAAACAGATTGAAATTTGTTAAGCCGATTAGAGGAGCAGAACTCTAAAAACTTGTGTAAATGATAAACCTTCTAGAAAATGTTTGCATGGAACTATTACTACAAATGTTTTTTTTGTAGATGTGTTCTAGTAGACCTATATATACACTCATCTAGTTCTTGCATGCCATTTAATGACATTTTTATAAACAAGAAAAGATTTGATTTTAAATAAGGGAAAATAAATTTAGAATACATATTACTGACACTTCTCAAAATTTGTAAAACACTTTTTAGGGATCAGGTTTGGTTATAAAACAGCTGGAAACTAACCAAAGAAAAAAATGAAAATAAGTTGACGAGGTGGCCGAGTGGTTAAGGCGATGAACTGCTAATCCATTGTGCTCTGCATCCCATCCTCGTCGGGTGTTTTTGTAAATGACCCTTATTGTCTTCCAAAGCCCAAGATTGCAGGCAGGGCTAATACTGCCAAAACAGGTTGAAATTTGTTAAGCCGATTAGAGGAGCAGAACTCTAAAAACTTGTGTAAATGATAAACCTTCTAGAAAATGTTTGCATGGAACTATTACTACAAATGTTTTTTTTTGTAGATGTGTTCTAGTAGACCTATGTATACACTCATCTAGTTCTTGCATGCCATTTAATGACATTTTTATAAACAAGAAAAGATTTGATTTTAAATAAGGGAAAATAAATTTAGAATACATATTACTGACACTTCTCAAAATTTGTAAAACACTTTTTAGGGATCAGGTTTGGTTATAAAACAGCTGGAAACGAACCAAAGAAAAAAATGAAGATAAGTTGATGAGGTGGCCGAGTGGTTAATGCGATGGACTGCTAATCCATTGTGCTCTGCATGCATGGGTTCAAATCCCATCCTCGTCGGGTGTTTTTGTAAATGACCATTATTGTCTTCCAAAGCCCAAGATTGCAGGCAGGGCTAATACTGCCAAAACAGGTTGAAATTTGTTAAGCCGATTAGAGGAGCAGAACTCTAAAAACTTGTGAAACCTTCTAGAAAATGTTTGCATGGAACTATTACTACAAATGTTTTTTTTTGTAGATGTGTTCTAGTAGACCTATATATACACTCATCTAGTTCTTGCATGCCATTTAATGACATTTTTATAAACAAGAAAAGATTTGATTTTAAATAAGGGAAAATAAATTTAGAATACATATTACTGACACTTCTCAAAATTTGTAAAACACTTTTTAGGGATCAGGTTTGGTTATAAAACAGCTGGAAACTAACCAAAGAAAAAAATGAAAATAAGTTGACGAGGTGGCCGAGTGGTTAAGGCAATGGACTGCATTGTGCTCTGCATCCCATCCTCGTCGGGTGTTTTTGTAAATGACCCTTATTGTCTTCCAAAGCCCAAGATTGCAGGCAGGGCTAATACTGCCAAAACAGGTTGAAATTTGTTAAGCCGATTAGAGGAGCAGAACTCTAAAAACTTGTGTAAATGATAAACCTTCTAGAAAATGTTTGCATGGAACTATTACTACAAATGTTTTTTTTGTAGATGTGTTCTAGTAGACCTATATATACACTCATCTAGTTCTTGCATGCCATTTAATGACATTTTTATAAACAAGAAAAGATTTGATTTTAAATAAGGGAAAATAAATTTAGAATACATATTACTGACACTTCTCAAAATTTGTAAAACACTTTTTAGGGATCAGGTTTGGTTATAAAACAGCTGGAAACTAACCAAAGAAAAAAATGAAAATAAGTTGACGAGGTGGCCGAGTGGTTAAGGCGATGGACTGCTAATCCATTGTGCTCTGCATCCCATCCTCGTCGGGTGTTTTTGTAAATGACCCTTATTGTCTTCAAAAGCCCAAGATTGCAGGCAGGGCTAATACTGCCAAAACAGGTTGAAATTTGTTAAGCCGATTAGAGGAGCAGAACTCTAAAAACTTGTGTAAATGATAAAACTTCTAGAAAATGTTTGCATGGAACTATTACTACAAATGTTTTTTTTGTAGATGTGTTCTAGTAGACCTATATATACACTCATCTAGTTCTTGCATGCCATTTAATGACATTTTTATAAACAAGAAAAGATTTGATTTTAAATAAGGGAAAATAAATTTAGAATACATATTACTGACACTTCTCAAAATTTGTAAAACACTTTTTAGGGATCAGGTTTGGTTATAAAACAGCTGGAAACTAACCAAAGAAAAAAATGAAAATAAGTTGACGAGGTGGCCGAGTGGTTAAGGCGATGGACTGCTAATCCATTGTGCTCTGCATCCCATCCTCGTCGGGTGTTTTTGTAAATGACCCTTATTGTCTTCCAAAGCCCAAGATTGCAGGCAGGGCTAATACTGCCAAAACAGGTTGAAATTTGTTAAGCCGATTAGAGGAGCAGAACTCTAAAAACTTGTGTAAATGATAAACCTTCTAGAAAATGTTTGCATGGAACTATTACTACAAATGTTTTTTTTTGTAGATGTGTTCTAGTAGACCTATGTATACACTCATCTAGTTCTTGCATGCCATTTAATGACATTTTTATAAACAAGAAAATATTTGATTTTAAATAAGGGAAAATAAATTTAGAATACATATTACTGACACTTCTCAAAATTTGTAAAACACTTTTTAGGGATCAGGTTTGGTTATAAAACAGCTGGAAACGAACCAAAGAAAAAAATGAAGATAAGTTGATGAGGTTGCCGAGTGGTTAATGCGATGGACTGCTAATCCATTGTGCTCTGCATGCATGGGTTCAAATCCCATCCTCGTCGGGTGTTTTTGTAAATGACCATTATTGTCTTCCAAAGCCCAAGATTGCAGGCAGGGCTAATACTGCCAAAACAGGTTGAAATTTGTTAAGCCGATTAGAGGAGCAGAACTCTAAAAACTTGTGAAACCTTCTAGAAAATGTTTGCATGGAACTATTACTACAAATGTTTTTTTTTGTAGATGTGTTCTAGTAGACCTATATATACACTCATCTAGTTCTTGCATGCCATTTAATGACATTTTTATAAACAAGAAAAGATTTGATTTTAAATAAGGGAAAATAAATTTAGAATACATATTACTGACACTTCTCAAAATTTGTAAAACACTTTTTAGGGATCAGGTTTGGTTATAAAACAGCTGGAAACTAACCAAAGAAAAAAATGAAAATAAGTTGACGAGGTGGCCGAGTGGTTAAGGCGATGGACTGCTAATCCATTGTGCTCTGCATCCCATCCTCGTCGGGTGTTTTTGTAAATGACCCTTATTGTCTTCCAAAGCCCAAGATTGCAGGCAGGGCTAATACTGCCAAAACAGGTTGAAATTTGTTAAGCCGATTAGAGGAGCAGAACTCTAAAAACTTGTGTAAATGATAAACCTTCTAGAAAATGTTTGCATGGAACTATTACTACAAATGTTTTTTTTGTAGATGTGTTCTAGTAGACCTATATATACACTCATCTAGTTCTTGCATGCCATTTAATGACATTTTTATAAACAAGAAAAGATTTGATTTTAAATAAGGGAAAATAAATTTAGAATACATATTACTGACACTTCTCAAAATTTGTAAAACACTTTTTAGGGATCAGGTTTGGTTATAAAACAGCTGGAAACTAACCAAAGAAAAAAATGAAAATAAGTTGACGAGGTGGCCGAGTGGTTAAGGCGATGGACTGCATTGTGCTCTGCATCCCATCCTCGTCGGGTGTTTTTGTAAATGACCCTTATTGTCTTCCAAAGCCCAAGATTGCAGGCAGGGCTAATACTGCCAAAACAGGTTGAAATTTGTTAAGCCGATTAGAGGAGCAGAACTCTAAAAACTTGTGTAAATGATAAACCTTCTAGAAAATGTTTGCATGGAACTATTACTACAAATGTTTTTTTTGTAGATGTGTTCTAGTAGACCTATATATACACTCATCTAGTTCTTGCATGCCATTTAATGACATTTTTATAAACAAGAAAAGATTTGATTTTAAATAAGGGAAAATAAATTTAGAATACATATTACTGACACTTCTCAAAATTTGTAAAACACTTTTTAGGGATCAGGTTTGGTTATAAAACAGCTGGAAACTAACCAAAGAAAAAAATGAAAATAAGTTGACGAGGTGGCCGAGTGGTTAAGGCGATGGACTGCTAATCCATTGTGCTCTGCATCCCATCCTCGTCGGGTGTTTTTGTAAATGACCCTTATTGTCTTCAAAAGCCCAAGATTGCAGGCAGGGCTAATACTGCCAAAACAGGTTGAAATTTGTTAAGCCGATTAGAGGAGCAGAACTCTAAAAACTTGTGTAAATGATAAACCTTCTAGAAAATGTTTGCATGGAACTATTACTACAAATGTTTTTTTTGTAGATGTGTTCTAGTAGACCTATATATACACTCATCTAGTTCTTGCATGCCATTTAATGACATTTTTATAAACAAGAAAAGATTTGATTTTAAATAAGGGAAAATAAATTTAGAATACATATTACTGACACTTCTCAAAATTTGTAAAACACTTTTTAGGGATCAGGTTTGGTTATAAAACAGCTGGAAACTAACCAAAGAAAAAAATGAAAATAAGTTGACGAGGTGGCCGAGTGGTTAAGGCGATGGACTGCTAATCCATTGTGCTCTGCATCCCATCCTCGTCGGGTGTTTTTGTAAATGACCCTTATTGTCTTCCAAAGCCCAAGATTGCAGGCAGGGCTAATACTGCCAAAACAGGTTGAAATTTGTTAAGCCGATTAGAGGAGCAGAACTCTAAAAACTTGTGAAACCTTCTAGAAAATGTTTGCATGGAACTATTACTACAAATGTTTTTTTTTGTAGATGTGTTCTAGTAGACCTATATATACACTCATCTAGTTCTTGCATGCCATTTAATGACATTTTTATAAACAAGAAAAGATTTGATTTTAAATAAGGGAAAATAAATTTAGAATACATATTACTGACACTTCTCAAAATTTGTAAAACACTTTTTAGGGATCAGGTTTGGTTATAAAACAGCTGGAAACTAACCAAAGAAAAAAATGAAAATAAGTTGACGAGGTGGCCGAGTGGTTAATGCGATGGACTGCTAATCCATTGTGCTCTGCATGCATGGGTTCAAATCCCATCCTCGTCGGGTGTTTTTGTAAATGACCATTATTGTCTTCCAAAGCCCAAGATTGCAGGCAGGGCTAATACTGCCAAAACAGGTTGAAATTTGTTAAGCCGATTAGAGGAGCAGAACTCTAAAAACTTGTGTAAATGATAAACCTTCTAGAAAATGTTTGCATGGAACTATTACTACAAATGTTTTTTTTTGTAGATGTGTTCTAGTAGACCTATATATACACTCATCTAGTTCTTGCATGCCATTTAATGACATTTTTATAAACAAGAAAAGATTTGATTTTAAATAAGGGAAAATAAATTTAGAATACATATTACTGACACTTCTCAAAATTTGTAAAACACTTTTTAGGGATCAGGTTTGGTTATAAAACAGCTGGAAACTAACCAAAGAAAAAAATGAAAATAAGTTGACGAGGTGGCCGAGTGGTTAAGGCGATGGACTGCTAATCCATTGTGCTCTGCATCCCATCCTCGTCGGGTGTTTTTGTAAATGACCCTTATTGTCTTCCAAAGCCCAAGATTGCAGGCAGGGCTAATACTGCCAAAACAGGTTGAAATTTGTTAAGCCGATTAGAGGAGCAGAACTCTAAAAACTTGTGTAAATGATAAACCTTCTAGAAAATGTTTGCATGGAACTATTACTACAAATGTTTTTTTTGTAGATGTGTTCTAGTAGACCTATATATACACTCATCTAGTTCTTGCATGCCATTTAATGACATTTTTATAAACAAGAAAAGATTTGATTTTAAATAAGGGAAAATAAATTTAGAATACATATTACTGACACTTCTCAAAATTTGTAAAACACTTTTTAGGGATCAGGTTTGGTTATAAAACAGCTGGAAACTAACCAAAGAAAAAAATGAAAATAAGTTGACGAGGTGGCCGAGTGGTTAAGGCGATGGACTGCTAATCCATTGTGCTCTGCATCCCATCCTTGTCGGGTGTTTTTGTAAATGACCCTTATTGTCTTCAAAAGCCCAAGATTGCAGGCAGGGCTAATACTGCCAAAACAGGTTGAAATTTGTTAAGCCGATTAGAGGAGCAGAACTCTAAAAACTTGTGTAAATGATAAACCTTCTAGAAAATGTTTGCATGGAACTATTACTACAAATGTTTTTTTTTGTAGATGTGTTCTAGTAGACCTATATATACACTCATCTAGTTCTTGCATGCCATTTAATGACATTTTTATAAACAAGAAAAGATTTGATTTTAAATAAGGGAAAATAAATTTAGAATACATATTACTGACACTTCTCAAAATTTGTAAAACACTTTTTAGGGATCAGGTTTGGTTATAAAACAGCTGGAAACTAACCAAAGAAAAAAATGAAAATAAGTTGACGAGGTGGCCGAGTGGTTAAGGCGATGGACTGCTAATCCATTGTGCTCTGCATCCCATCCTCGTCGGGTGTTTTTGTAAATGACCCTTATTGTCTTCCAAAGCCCAAGATTGCAGGCAGGGCTAATACTGCCAAAACAGGTTGAAATTTGTTAAGCCGATTAGAGGAGCAGAACTCTAAAAACTTGTGAAACCTTCTAGAAAATGTTTGCATGGAACTATTACTACAAATGTTTTTTTTTGTAGATGTGTTCTAGTAGACCTATATATACACTCATCTAGTTCTTGCATGCCATTTAATGACATTTTTATAAACAAGAAAAGATTTGATTTTAAATAAGGGAAAATAAATTTAGAATTCATATTACTGACACTACTCAAAATTTGTAAAACACTTTTTAGGGATCAGGTTTGGTTATAAAACAGCTGGAAACTAACCAAAGAAAAAAATGAAAATAAGTTGACGAGGTGGCCGAGTGGTTAAGGCGATGGACTGCTAATCCATTGTGCTCTGCATCCCATCCTCGTCGGGTGTTTTTGTAAATGACCCTTATTGTCTTCCAAAGCCCAAGATTGCAGGCAGGGCTAATACTGCCAAAACAGGTTGAAATTTGTTAAGCCGATTAGAGGAGCAGAACTCTAAAAACTTGTGTAAATGATAAACCTTCTAGAAAATGTTTGCATGGAACTATTACTACAAATGTTTTTTTTTGTAGATGTGTTCTAGTAGACCTATGTATACACTCATCTAGTTCTTGCATGCCATTTAATGACATTTTTATAAACAAGAAAAGATTTGATTTTAAATAAGGGAAAATAAATTTAGAATACATATTACTGACACTTCTCAAAATTTGTAAAACACTTTTTAGGGATCAGGTTTGGTTATAAAACAGCTGGAAACTAACCAAAGAAAAAAACGAAAATAAGTTGACAAGGTGGCCGAGTGGTTAATGCGATGGACTGCTAATCCATTGTGCTCTGCATGCATGGGTTCAAATCCCATCCTCGTCGGGTGTTTTTGTAAATGACCATTATTGTCTTCCAAAGCCCAAGATTGCAGGCAGGGCTAATACTGCCAAAACAGGTTGAAATTTGTTAAGCCGATTAGAGGAGCAGAACTCTAAAAACTTGTGAAACCTTCTAGAAAATGTTTGCATGGAACTATTACTACAAATGTTTTTTTTTGTAGATGTGTTCTAGTAGACCTATATATACACTCATCTAGTTCTTGCATGCCATTTAATGACATTTTTATAAACAAGAAAAGATTTGATTTTAAATAAGGGAAAATAAATTTAGAATACATATTACTGACACTTCTCAAAATTTGTAAAACACTTTTTAGGGATCAGGTTTGGTTATAAAACAGCTGGAAACTAACCAAAGAAAAAAATGAAAATAAGTTGACGAGGTGGCCGAGTGGTTAAGGCGATGGACTGCTAATCCATTGTGCTCTGCATCCCATCCTCGTCGGGTGTTTTTGTAAATGACCCTTATTGTCTTCCAAAGCCCAAGATTGCAGGCAGGGCTAATACTGCCAAAACAGGTTGAAATTTGTTAAGCCGATTAGAGGAGCAGAACTCTAAAAACTTGTGTAAATGATAAACCTTCTAGAAAATGTTTGCATGGAACTATTACTACAAATGTTTTTTTTGTAGATGTGTTCTAGTAGACCTATATATACACTCATCTAGTTCTTGCATGCCATTTAATGACATTTTTATAAACAAGAAAAGATTTGATTTTAAATAAGGGAAAATAAATTTAGAATACATATTACTGACACTTCTCAAAATTTGTAAAACACTTTTTAGGGATCAGGTTTGGTTATAAAACAGCTGGAAACTAACCAAAGAAAAAAATGAAAATAAGTTGACGAGGTGGCCGAGTGGTTAAGGCGATGGACTGCATTGTGCTCTGCATCCCATCCTCGTCGGGTGTTTTTGTAAATGACCCTTATTGTCTTCCAAAGCCCAAGATTGCAGGCAGGGCTAATACTGCCAAAACAGGTTGAAATTTGTTAAGCCGATTAGAGGAGCAGAACTCTAAAAACTTGTGTAAATGATAAACCTTCTAGAAAATGTTTGCATGGAACTATTACTACAAATGTTTTTTTTGTAGATGTGTTCTAGTAGACCTATATATACACTCATCTAGTTCTTGCATGCCATTTAATGACATTTTTATAAACAAGAAAAGATTTGATTTTAAATAAGGGAAAATAAATTTAGAATACATATTACTGACACTTCTCAAAATTTGTAAAACACTTTTTAGGGATCAGGTTTGGTTATAAAACAGCTGGAAACTAACCAAAGAAAAAAATGAAAATAAGTTGACGAGGTGGCCGAGTGGTTAAGGCGATGGACTGCTAATCCATTGTGCTCTGCATCCCATCCTCGTCGGGTGTTTTTGTAAATGACCCTTATTGTCTTCAAAAGCCCAAGATTGCAGGCAGGGCTAATACTGCCAAAACAGGTTGAAATTTGTTAAGCCGATTAGAGGAGCAGAACTCTAAAAACTTGTGTAAATGATAAACCTTCTAGAAAATGTTTGCATGGAACTATTACTACAAATGTTTTTTTTGTAGATGTGTTCTAGTAGACCTATATATACACTCATCTAGTTCTTGCATGCCATTTAATGACATTTTTATAAACAAGAAAAGATTTGATTTTAAATAAGGGAAAATAAATTTAGAATACATATTACTGACACTTCTCAAAATTTGTAAAACACTTTTTAGGGATCAGGTTTGGTTATAAAACAGCTGGAAACTAACCAAAGAAAAAAATGAAAATAAGTTGACGAGGTGGCCGAGTGGTTAAGGCGATGGACTGCTAATCCATTGTGCTCTGCATCCCATCCTCGTCGGGTGTTTTTGTAAATGACCCTTATTGTCTTCCAAAGCCCAAGATTGCAGGCAGGGCTAATACTGCCAAAACAGGTTGAAATTTGTTAAGCCGATTAGAGGAGCAGAACTCTAAAAACTTGTGAAACCTTCTAGAAAATGTTTGCATGGAACTATTACTACAAATGTTTTTTTTTGTAGATGTGTTCTAGTAGACCTATATATACACTCATCTAGTTCTTGCATGCCATTTAATGACATTTTTATAAACAAGAAAAGATTTGATTTTAAATAAGGGAAAATAAATTTAGAATACATATTACTGACACTTCTCAAAATTTGTAAAACACTTTTTAGGGATCAGGTTTGGTTATAAAACAGCTGGAAACTAACCAAAGAAAAAAATGAAAATAAGTTGACGAGGTGGCCGAGTGGTTAATGCGATGGACTGCTAATCCATTGTGCTCTGCATGCATGGGTTCAAATCCCATCCTCGTCGGGTGTTTTTGTAAATGACCATTATTGTCTTCCAAAGCCCAAGATTGCAGGCAGGGCTAATACTGCCAAAACAGGTTGAAATTTGTTAAGCCGATTAGAGGAGCAGAACTCTAAAAACTTGTGTAAATGATAAACCTTCTAGAAAATGTTTGCATGGAACTATTACTACAAATGTTTTTTTTTGTAGATGTGTTCTAGTAGACCTATATATACACTCATCTAGTTCTTGCATGCCATTTAATGACATTTTTATAAACAAGAAAAGATTTGATTTTAAATAAGGGAAAATAAATTTAGAATACATATTACTGACACTTCTCAAAATTTGTAAAACACTTTTTAGGGATCAGGTTTGGTTATAAAACAGCTGGAAACTAACCAAAGAAAAAAATGAAAATAAGTTGACGAGGTGGCCGAGTGGTTAAGGCGATGGACTGCTAATCCATTGTGCTCTGCATCCCATCCTCGTCGGGTGTTTTTGTAAATGACCCTTATTGTCTTCCAAAGC
Source organism: Rhinoderma darwinii (assembly GCF_050947455.1). NCBI lineage: Eukaryota > Metazoa > Chordata > Amphibia > Anura > Rhinodermatidae > Rhinoderma > Rhinoderma darwinii. The sequence goes on from NW_027461737.1 coordinate 319,288, forward strand.
CCAAGATTGCAGGCAGGGCTAATACTGCCAAAACAGGTTGAAATTTGTTAAGCCGATTAGAGGAGCAGAACTCTAAAAACTTGTGTAAATGATAAACCTTCTAGAAAATGTTTGCATGGAACTATTACTACAAATGTTTTTTTTGTAGATGTGTTCTAGTAGACCTATATATACACTCATCTAGTTCTTGCATGCCATTTAATGACATTTTTATAAACAAGAAAAGATTTGATTTTAAATAAGGGAAAATAAATTTAGAATACATATTACTGACACTTCTCAAAATTTGTAAAACACTTTTTAGGGATCAGGTTTGGTTATAAAACAGCTGGAAACTAACCAAAGAAAAAAATGAAAATAAGTTGACGAGGTGGCCGAGTGGTTAAGGCGATGGACTGCTAATCCATTGTGCTCTGCATCCCATCCTTGTCGGGTGTTTTTGTAAATGACCCTTATTGTCTTCAAAAGCCCAAGATTGCAGGCAGGGCTAATACTGCCAAAACAGGTTGAAATTTGTTAAGCCGATTAGAGGAGCAGAACTCTAAAAACTTGTGAAACCTTCTAGAAAATGTTTGCATGGAACTATTACTACAAATGTTTTTTTTGTAGATGTGTTCTAGTAGACCTATATATACACTCATCTAGTTCTTGCATGCCATTTAATGACATTTTTATAAACAAGAAAAGATTTGATTTTAAATAAGGGAAAATAAATTTAGAATTCATATTACTGACACTACTCAAAATTTGTAAAACACTTTTTAGGGATCAGGTTTGGTTATAAAACAGCTGGAAACTAACCAAAGAAAAAAATGAAAATAAGTTGACGAGGTGGCCGAGTGGTTAAGGCGATGGACTGCTAATCCATTGTGCTCTGCATCCCATCCTCGTCGGGTGTTTTTGTAAATGACCCTTATTGTCTTCCAAAGCCCAAGATTGCAGGCAGGGCTAATACTGCCAAAACAGGTTGAAATTTGTTAAGCCGATTAGAGGAGCAGAACTCTAAAAACTTGTGTAAATGATAAACCTTCTAGAAAATGTTTGCATGGAACTATTACTACAAATGTTTTTTTTTGTAGATGTGTTCTAGTAGACCTATGTATACACTCATCTAGTTCTTGCATGCCATTTAATGACATTTTTATAAACAAGAAAAGATTTGATTTTAAATAAGGGAAAATAAATTTAGAATACATATTACTGACACTTCTCAAAATTTGTAAAACACTTTTTAGGGATCAGGTTTGGTTATAAAACAGCTGGAAACTAACCAAAGAAAAAAACGAAAATAAGTTGACAAGGTGGCCGAGTGGTTAATGCGATGGACTGCTAATCCATTGTGCTCTGCATGCATGGGTTCAAATCCCATCCTCGTCGGGTGTTTTTGTAAATGACCATTATTGTCTTCCAAAGCCCAAGATTGCAGCCAGGGCTAATACTGCCAAAACAGGTTGAAATTTGTTAAGCCGATTAGAGGAGCAGAACTCTAAAAACTTGTGTAAATGATAAACCTTCTAGAAAATGTTTGCATGGAACTATTACTACAAATGTTTTTTTTGTAGATGTGTTCTAGTAGACCTATATATACACTCATCTAGTTCTTGCATGCCATTTAATGACATTTTTATAAACAAGAAAAGATTTGATTTTAAATAAGGGAAAATAAATTTAGAATACATATTACTGACACTTCTCAAAATTTGTAAAACACTTTTTAGGGATCAGGTTTGGTTATAAAACAGCTGGAAACTAACCAAAGAAAAAAATGAAAATAAGTTGACGAGGTGGCCGAGTGGTTAAGGCGATGGACTGCATTGTGCTCTGCATCCCATCCTCGTCGGGTGTTTTTGTAAATGACCCTTATTGTCTTCCAAAGCCCAAGATTGCAGGCAGGGCTAATACTGCCAAAACAGGTTGAAATTTGTTAAGCCGATTAGAGGAGCAGAACTCTAAAAACTTGTGTAAATGATAAACCTTCTAGAAAATGTTTGCATGGAACTATTACTACAAATGTTTTTTTGTAGATGTGTTCTAGTAGACCTATATATACACTCATCTAGTTCTTGCATGCCATTTAATGACATTTTTATAAACAAGAAAACATTTGATTTTAAATAAGGGAAAATAAATTTAGAATACATATTACTGACACTTCTCAAAATTTGTAAAACACTTTTTAGGGATCAGGTTTGGTTATAAAACAGCTGGAAACTAACCAAAGAAAAAAATGAAAATAAGTTGACGAGGTGGCCGAGTGGTTAAGGCGATGGACTGCTAATCCATTGTGCTCTGCATCCCATCCTCGTCGGGTGTTTTTGTAAATGACCCTTATTGTCTTCCAAAGCCCAAGATTGCAGGCAGGGCTAATACTGCCAAAACAGGTTGAAATTTGTTAAGCCGATTAGAGGAGCAGAACTCTAAAAACTTGTGAAACCTTCTAGAAAATGTTTGCATGGAACTATTACTACAAATGTTTTTTTGTAGATGTGTTCTAGTAGACCTATATATACACTCATCTAGTTCTTGCATGCCATTTAATGACATTTTTATAAACAAGAAAAGATTTGATTTTAAATAAGGGAAAATAAATTTAGAATACATATTACTGACACTTCTCAAAATTTGTAAAACACTTTTTAGGGATCAGGTTTGGTTATAAAACAGCTGGAAACTAACCAAAGAAAAAAATTAAAATAAGTTGACGAGGTGGCCGAGTGGTTAAGGCGATGGACTGCTAATCCATTGTGCTCTGCATCCCATCCTCGTCGGGTGTTTTTGTAAATTACCCTTATTGTCTTCCAAAGCCCAAGATTGCAGGCAGGGCTAATACTGCCAAAACAGGTTGAAATTTGTTAAGCCGATTAGAGGAGCAGAACTCTAAAAACTTGTGAAACCTTCTAGAAAATGTTTGCATGGAACTATTACTACAAATGTTTTTTTTTGTAGATGTGTTCTAGTAGACCTATATATACACTCATCTAGTTCTTGCATGCCATTTAATGACATTTTTATAAACAAGAAAAGATTTGATTTTAAATAAGGGAAAATAAATTTAGAATACATATTACTGACACTTCTCAAAATTTGTAAAACACTTTTTAGGGATCAGGTTTGGTTATAAAACAGCTGGAAACTAACCAAAAAAAAAATGAAAATAAGTTGACGAGGTGGCCGAGTGGTTAAGGCGATGGACTGCTAATCCATTGTGCTCTGCATCCCATCCTCGTCGGGTGTTTTTGTAAATGACCCTTATTGTCTTCCAAAGCCCAAGATTGCAGGCAGGGCTAATACTGCCAAAACAGGTTGAAATTTGTTAAGCCGATTAGAGGAGCAGAACTCTAAAAACTTGTGTAAATGATAAACCTTCTAGAAAATGTTTGCATGGAACTATTACTACAAATGTTTTTTTTGTAGATGTGTTCTAGTAGACCTATATATACACTCATCTAGTTCTTGCATGCCATTTAATGACATTTTTATAAACAAGAAAAGATTTGATTTTAAATAAGGGAAAATAAATTTAGAATACATATTACTGACACTTCTCAAAATTTGTAAAACACTTTTTAGGGATCAGGTTTGGTTATAAAACAGCTGGAAACTAACCAAAAAAAAAATGAAAATAAGTTGACGAGGTGGCCGAGTGGTTAAGGCGATGGACTGCTAATCCATTGTGCTCTGCATCCCATCCTCGTCGGGTGTTTTTGTAAATGACCCTTATTGTCTTCCAAAGCCCAAGATTGCAGGCAGGGCTAATACTGCCAAAACAGGTTGAAATTTGTTAAGCCGATTAGAGGAGCAGAACTCTAAAAACTTGTGTAAATGATAAACCTTCTAGAAAATGTTTGCATGGAACTATTACTACAAATGTTTTTTTTGTAGATGTGTTCTAGTAGACCTATATATACACTCATCTAGTTCTTGCATGCCATTTAATGACATTTTTATAAACAAGAAAAGGTTTGATTTTAAATAAGGGAAAATAAATTTAGAATACATATTACTGACACTTCTCAAAATTTGTAAAACACTTTTTAGGGATCAGGTTTGGTTATAAAACAGCTGGAAACTAACCAAAGAAAAAAATGAAAATAAGTTGACGAGGTGGCCGAGTGGTTAAGGCGATGGACTGCTAATCCATTGTGCTCTGCATCCCATCCTCGTCGGGTGTTTTTGTAAATGACCCTTATTGTCTTCCAAAGCCCAAGATTGCAGGCAGGGCTAATACTGCCAAAACAGGTTGAAATTTGTTAAGCCGATTAGAGGAGCAGAACTCTAAAAACTTGTGAAACCTTCTAGAAAATGTTTGCATGGAACTATTACTACAAATGTTTTTTTTTGTAGATGTGTTCTAGTAGACCTATATATACACTCATCTAGTTCTTGCATGCCATTTAATGACATTTTTATAAACAAGAAAAGATTTCATTTTAAATAAGGGAAAAAAAAATTAGAATACATATTACTGACACTTCTCAAAATTTGTAAAACACTTTTTAGGGATCAGGTTTGGTTATAAAACAGCTGGAAAAATATATACACTCATCTAGTTCTTGCATGCCATTTAATGACATTTTTATAAACAAGAAAAGATTTGATTTTAAATAAGGGAAAATAAATTTAGAATACATATTACTGACACTTCTCAAAATTTGTAAAACACTTTTTAGGGATCAGGTTTGGTTATAAAACAGCTGGAAACTAACCAAAGAAAAAAATGAAAATAAGTTGACGAGGTGGCCGAGTGGTTAAGGCGATGGACTGCTAATCCATTGTGCTCTGCATCCCATCCTCGTCGGGTGTTTTTGTAAATGACCCTTATTGTCTTCCAAAGCCCAAGATTGCAGGCAGGGCTAATACTGCCAAAACAGGTTGAAATTTGTTAAGCCGATTAGAGGAGCAGAACTCTAAAAACTTGTGTAAATGATAAACCTTCTAGAAAATGTTTGCATGGAACTATTACTACAAATGTTTTTTTTGTAGATGTGTTCTAGTAGACCTATATATACACTCATCTAGTTCTTGCATGCCATTTAATGACATTTTTATAAACAAGAAAAGATTTGATTTTAAATAAGGGAAAATAAATTTAGAATACATATTACTGACACTTCTCAAAATTTGTAAAACACTTTTTAGGGATCAGGTTTGGTTATAAAACAGCTGGAAACTAACCAAAGAAAAAAATGAAAATAAGTTGACGAGGTGGCCGAGTGGTTAATGCTATGGACTGCTAATCCATTGTGCTCTGCATGCGTGGGTTCAAATCCCATCCTCGTCGGGTGTTTTTGTAAATGACCATTATTGTCTTCCAAAGCCCAAGATTGCAGGCAGGGCTAATACTGCCAAAACAGGTTGAAATTTGTTAAGCCGATTAGAGGAGCAGAACTCTAAAAACTTGTGTAAATGATAAACCTTCTAGAAAATGTTTGCATGGAACTATTACTACAAATGTTTTTTTTGTAGATGTGTTCTAGTAGACCTATATATACACTCATCTAGTTCTTGCATGCCATTTAATGACATTTTTATAAACAAGAAAAGATTTGATTTTAAATAAGGGAAAATAAATTTAGAATACATATTACTGACACTTCTCAAAATTTGTAAAACACTTTTTAGGGATCAGGTTTGGTTATAAAACAGCTGGAAACTAACCAAAGAAAAAAATGAAAATAAGTTGACGAGGTGGCCGAGTGGTTAAGGCGATGGACTGCTAATCCATTGTGCTCTGCATCCCATCCTCGTCGGGTGTTTTTGTAAATGACACTTATTGTCTTCCAAAGCCCAAGATTGCAGGCAGGGCTAATACTGCCAAAACAGGTTGAAATTTGTTAAGCCGATTAGAGGAGCAGAACTCTAAAAACTTGTGTAAATGATAAACCTTCTAGAAAATGTTTGCATGGAACTATTACTACAAATGTTTTTTTTTGTAGATGTGTTCTAGTAGACCTATGTATACACTCATCTAGTTCTTGCATGCCATTTAATGACATTTTTATAAACAAGAAAAGATTTGATTTTAAATAAGGGAAAATAAATTTAGAATACATATTACTGACACTTCTCAAAATTTGTAAAACACTTTTTAGGGATCAGGTTTGGTTATAAAACAGCTGGAAACGAACCAAAGAAAAAAATGAAGATAAGTTGATGAGGTGGCCGAGTGGTTAATGCGATGGACTGCTAATCCATTGTGCTCTGCATGGGTTCAAATCCCATCCTCGTCGGGTGTTTTTGTAAATGACCATTATTGTCTTCCAAAGCCCAAGATTGCAGGCAGGGCTAATACTGCCAAAACAGGTTGAAATTTGTTAAGCCGATTAGAGGAGCAGAACTCTAAAAACTTGTGAAACCTTCTAGAAAATGTTTGCATGGAACTATTACTACAAATGTTTTTTTTTGTAGATGTGTTCTAGTAGACCTATATATACACTCATCTAGTTCTTGCATGCCATTTAATGACATTTTTATAAACAAGAAAAGATTTGATTTTAAATAAGGAAAATAAATTTAGAATACATATTACTGACACTTCTCAAAATTTGTAAAACACTTTTTAGGGATCAGGTTTGGTTATAAAACAGCTGGAAACTAACCAAAGAAAAAAATGAAAATAAGTTGACGAGGTGGCCGAGTGGTTAAGGCGATGGACTGCATTGTGCTCTGCATCCCATCCTCGTCGGGTGTTTTTGTAAATGACCCTTATTGTCTTCCAAAGCCCAAGATTGCAGGCAGGGCTAATACTGCCAAAACAGGTTGAAATTTGTTAAGCCGATTAGAGGAGCAGAACTCTAAAAACTTGTGTAAATGATAAACCTTCTAGAAAATGTTTGCATGGAACTATTACTACAAATGTTTTTTTTGTAGATGTGTTCTAGTAGACCTATATATACACTCATCTAGTTCTTGCATGCCATTTAATGACATTTTTATAAACAAGAAAAGATTTGATTTTAAATAAGGGAAAATAAATTTAGAATACATATTACTGACACTTCTCAAAATTTGTAAAACACTTTTTAGGGATCAGGTTTGGTTATAAAACAGCTGGAAACTAACCAAAGAAAAAAATGAAAATAAGTTGACGAGGTGGCCGAGTGGTTAAGGCGATGGACTGCTAATCCATTGTGCTCTGCATCCCATCCTCGTCGGGTGTTTTTGTAAATGACCCTTATTGTCTTCAAAAGCCCAAGATTGCAGGCAGGGCTAATACTGCCAAAACAGGTTGAAATTTGTTAAGCCGATTAGAGGAGCAGAACTCTAAAAACTTGTGTAAATGATAAACCTTCTAGAAAATGTTTGCATGGAACTATTACTACAAATGTTTTTTTTGTAGATGTGTTCTAGTAGACCTATATATACACTCATCTAGTTCTTGCATGCCATTTAATGACATTTTTATAAACAAGAAAAGATTTGATTTTAAATAAGGGAAAATAAATTTAGAATACATATTACTGACACTTCTCAAAATTTGTAAAACACTTTTTAGGGATCAGGTTTGGTTATAAAACAGCTGGAAACTAACCAAAGAAAAAAATGAAAATAAGTTGACGAGGTGGCCGAGTGGTTAAGGCGATGGACTGCTAATCCATTGTGCTCTGCATCCCATCCTCGTCGGGTGTTTTTGTAAATGACCCTTATTGTCTTCCAAAGCCCAAGATTGCAGGCAGGGCTAATACTGCCAAAACAGGTTGAAATTTGTTAAGCCGATTAGAGGAGCAGAACTCTAAAAACTTGTGTAAATGATAAACCTTCTAGAAAATGTTTGCATGGAACTATTACTACAAATGTTTTTTTTTGTAGATGTGTTCTAGTAGACCTATGTATACACTCATCTAGTTCTTGCATGCCATTTAATGACATTTTTATAAACAAGAAAAGATTTGATTTTAAATAAGGGAAAATAAATTTAGAATACATATTACTGACACTTCTCAAAATTTGTAAAACACTTTTTAGGGATCAGGTTTGGTTATAAAACAGCTGGAAACGAACCAAAGAAAAAAATGAAGATAAGTTGATGAGGTGGCCGAGTGGTTAATGCGATGGACTGCTAATCCATTGTGCTCTGCATGCATGGGTTCAAATCCCATCCTCGTCGGGTGTTTTTGTAAATGACCATTATTGTCTTCCAAAGCCCAAGATTGCAGGCAGGGCTAATACTGCCAAAACAGGTTGAAATTTGTTAAGCCGATTAGAGGAGCAGAACTCTAAAAACTTGTGAAACCTTCTAGAAAATGTTTGCATGGAACTATTACTACAAATGTTTTTTTTTGTAGATGTGTTCTAGTAGACCTATATATACACTCATCTAGTTCTTGCATGCCATTTAATGACATTTTTATAAACAAGAAAAGATTTGATTTTAAATAAGGGAAAATAAATTTAGAATACATATTACTGACACTTCTCAAAATTTGTAAAACACTTTTTAGGGATCAGGTTTGGTTATAAAACAGCTGGAAACTAACCAAAGAAAAAAATGAAAATAAGTTGACGAGGTGGCCGAGTGGTTAAGGCGATGGACTGCTAATCCATTGTGCTCTGCATCCCATCCTCGTCGGGTGTTTTTGTAAATGACCCTTATTGTCTTCCAAAGCCCAAGATTGCAGGCAGGGCTAATACTGCCAAAACAGGTTGAAATTTGTTAAGCCGATTAGAGGAGCAGAACTCTAAAAACTTGTGTAAATGATAAACCTTCTAGAAAATGTTTGCATGGAACTATTACTACAAATGTTTTTTTTGTAGATGTGTTCTAGTAGACCTATATATACACTCATCTAGTTCTTGCATGCCATTTAATGACATTTTTATAAACAAGAAAAGATTTGATTTTAAATAAGGGAAAATAAATTTAGAATACATATTACTGACACTTCTCAAAATTTGTAAAACACTTTTTAGGGATCAGGTTTGGTTATAAAACAGCTGGAAACTAACCAAAGAAAAAAATGAAAATAAGTTGACGAGGTGGCCGAGTGGTTAAGGCGATGGACTGCATTGTGCTCTGCATCCCATCCTCGTCGGGTGTTTTTGTAAATGACCCTTATTGTCTTCCAAAGCCCAAGATTGCAGGCAGGGCTAATACTGCCAAAACAGGTTGAAATTTGTTAAGCCGATTAGAGGAGCAGAACTCTAAAAACTTGTGTAAATGATAAACCTTCTAGAAAATGTTTGCATGGAACTATTACTACAAATGTTTTTTTTGTAGATGTGTTCTAGTAGACCTATATATACACTCATCTAGTTCTTGCATGCCATTTAATGACATTTTTATAAACAAGAAAAGATTTGATTTTAAATAAGGGAAAATAAATTTAGAATACATATTACTGACACTTCTCAAAATTTGTAAAACACTTTTTAGGGATCAGGTTTGGTTATAAAACAGCTGGAAACTAACCAAAGAAAAAAATGAAAATAAGTTGACGAGGTGGCCGAGTGGTTAAGGCGATGGACTGCTAATCCATTGTGCTCTGCATCCCATCCTCGTCGGGTGTTTTTGTAAATGACCCTTATTGTCTTCAAAAGCCCAAGATTGCAGGCAGGGCTAATACTGCCAAAACAGGTTGAAATTTGTTAAGCCGATTAGAGGAGCAGAACTCTAAAAACTTGTGTAAATGATAAACCTTCTAGAAAATGTTTGCATGGAACTATTACTACAAATGTTTTTTTTGTAGATGTGTTCTAGTAGACCTATATATACACTCATCTAGTTCTTGCATGCCATTTAATGACATTTTTATAAACAAGAAAAGATTTGATTTTAAATAAGGGAAAATAAATTTAGAATACATATTACTGACACTTCTCAAAATTTGTAAAACACTTTTTAGGGATCAGGTTTGGTTATAAAACAGCTGGAAACTAACCAAAGAAAAAAATGAAAATAAGTTGACGAGGTGGCCGAGTGGTTAAGGCGATGGACTGCTAATCCATTGTGCTCTGCATCCCATCCTCGTCGGGTGTTTTTGTAAATGACCCTTATTGTCTTCCAAAGCCCAAGATTGCAGGCAGGGCTAATACTGCCAAAACAGGTTGAAATTTGTTAAGCCGATTAGAGGAGCAGAACTCTAAAAACTTGTGTAAATGATAAACCTTCTAGAAAATGTTTGCATGGAACTATTACTACAAATGTTTTTTTTTGTAGATGTGTTCTAGTAGACCTATATATACACTCATCTAGTTCTTGCATGCCATTTAATGACATTTTTATAAACAAGAAAAGATTTGATTTTAAATAAGGGAAAATAAATTTAGAATACATATTACTGACACTTCTCAAAATTTGTAAAACACTTTTTAGGGATCAGGTTTGGTTATAAAACAGCTGGAAACTAACCAAAGAAAAAAATGAAAATAAGTTGACGAGGTGGCCGAGTGGTTAAGGCGATGGACTGCTAATCCATTGTGCTCTGCATCCCATCCTCGTCGGGTGTTTTTGTAAATGACCCTTATTGTCTTCCAAAGCCCAAGATTGCAGGCAGGGCTAATACTGCCAAAACAGGTTGAAATTTGTTAAGCCGATTAGAGGAGCAGAACTCTAAAAACTTGTGTAAATGATAAACCTTCTAGAAAATGTTTGCATGGAACTATTACTACAAATGTTTTTTTTGTAGATGTGTTCTAGTAGACCTATATATACACTCATCTAGTTCTTGCATGCCATTTAATGACATTTTTATAAACAAGAAAAGATTTGATTTTAAATAAGGGAAAATAAATTTAGAATACATATTACTGACACTTCTCAAAATTTGTAAAACACTTTTTAGGGATCAGGTTTGGTTATAAAACAGCTGGAAACTAACCAAAGAAAAAAATGAAAATAAGTTGACGAGGTGGCCGAGTGGTTAAGGCGATGGACTGCTAATCCATTGTGCTCTGCATCCCATCCTTGTCGGGTGTTTTTGTAAATGACCCTTATTGTCTTCAAAAGCCCAAGATTGCAGGCAGGGCTAATACTGCCAAAACAGGTTGAAATTTGTTAAGCCGATTAGAGGAGCAGAACTCTAAAAACTTGTGTAAATGATAAACCTTCTAGAAAATGTTTGCATGGAACTATTACTACAAATGTTTTTTTTTGTAGATGTGTTCTAGTAGACCTATATATACACTCATCTAGTTCTTGCATGCCATTTAATGACATTTTTATAAACAAGAAAAGATTTGATTTTAAATAAGGGAAAATAAATTTAGAATACATATTACTGACACTTCTCAAAATTTGTAAAACACTTTTTAGGGATCAGGTTTGGTTATAAAACAGCTGGAAACTAACCAAAGAAAAAAATGAAAATAAGTTGACGAGGTGGCCGAGTGGTTAAGGCGATGGACTGCTAATCCATTGTGCTCTGCATCCCATCCTCGTCGGGTGTTTTTGTAAATGACCCTTATTGTCTTCCAAAGCCCAAGATTGCAGGCAGGGCTAATACTGCCAAAACAGGTTGAAATTTGTTAAGCCGATTAGAGGAGCAGAACTCTAAAAACTTGTGTAAATGATAAACCTTCTAGAAAATGTTTGCATGGAACTATTACTACAAATGTTTTTTTTGTAGATGTGTTCTAGTAGACCTATATATACACTCATCTAGTTCTTGCATGCCATTTAATGACATTTTTATAAACAAGAAAAGATTTGATTTTAAATAAGGGAAAATAAATTTAGAATACATATTACTGACACTTCTCAAAATTTGTAAAACACTTTTTAGGGATCAGGTTTGGTTATAAAACAGCTGGAAACTAACCAAAGAAAAAAATGAAAATAAGTTGACGAGGTGGCCGAGTGGTTAAGGCGATGGACTGCTAATCCATTGTGCTCTGCATCCCATCCTTGTCGGGTGTTTTTGTAAATGACCCTTATTGTCTTCAAAAGCCCAAGATTGCAGGCAGGGCTAATACTGCCAAAACAGGTTGAAATTTGTTAAGCCGATTAGAGGAGCAGAACTCTAAAAACTTGTGTAAATGATAAACCTTCTAGAAAATGTTTGCATGGAACTATTACTACAAATGTTTTTTTTTGTAGATGTGTTCTAGTAGACCTATATATACACTCATCTAGTTCTTGCATGCCATTTAATGACATTTTTATAAACAAGAAAAGATTTGATTTTAAATAAGGGAAAATAAATTTAGAATACATATTACTGACACTTCTCAAAATTTGTAAAACACTTTTTAGGGATCAGGTTTGGTTATAAAACAGCTGGAAACTAACCAAAGAAAAAAATGAAAATAAGTTGACGAGGTGGCCGAGTGGTTAAGGCGATGGACTGCTAATCCATTGTGCTCTGCATCCCATCCTCGTCGGGTGTTTTTGTAAATGACCCTTATTGTCTTCCAAAGCCCAAGATTGCAGGCAGGGCTAATACTGCCAAAACAGGTTGAAATTTGTTAAGCCGATTAGAGGAGCAGAACTCTAAAAACTTGTGAAACCTTCTAGAAAATGTTTGCATGGAACTATTACTACAAATGTTTTTTTTTGTAGATGTGTTCTAGTAGACCTATATATACACTCATCTAGTTCTTGCATGCCATTTAATGACATTTTTATAAACAAGAAAAGATTTGATTTTAAATAAGGGAAAATAAATTTAGAATTCATATTACTGACACTACTCAAAATTTGTAAAACACTTTTTAGGGATCAGGTTTGGTTATAAAACAGCTGGAAACTAACCAAAGAAAAAAATGAAAATAAGTTGACGAGGTGGCCGAGTGGTTAAGGCGATGGACTGCTAATCCATTGTGCTCTGCATCCCATCCTTGTCGGGTGTTTTTGTAAATGACCCTTATTGTCTTCAAAAGCCCAAGATTGCAGGCAGGGCTAATACTGCCAAAACAGGTTGAAATTTGTTAAGCCGATTAGAGGAGCAGAACTCTAAAAACTTGTGTAAATGATAAACCTTCTAGAAAATGTTTGCATGGAACTATTACTACAAATGTTTTTTTTTGTAGATGTGTTCTAGTAGACCTATATATACACTCATCTAGTTCTTGCATGCCATTTAATGACATTTTTATAAACAAGAAAAGATTTGATTTTAAATAAGGGAAAATAAATTTAGAATACATATTACTGACACTTCTCAAAATTTGTAAAACACTTTTTAGGGATCAGGTTTGGTTATAAAACAGCTGGAAACTAACCAAAGAAAAAAATGAAAATAAGTTGACGAGGTGGCCGAGTGGTTAAGGCGATGGACTGCTAATCCATTGTGCTCTGCATCCCATCCTCGTCGGGTGTTTTTGTAAATGACCCTTATTGTCTTCCAAAGCCCAAGATTGCAGGCAGGGCTAATACTGCCAAAACAGGTTGAAATTTGTTAAGCCGATTAGAGGAGCAGAACTCTAAAAACTTGTGAAACCTTCTAGAAAATGTTTGCATGGAACTATTACTACAAATGTTTTTTTTTGTAGATGTGTTCTAGTAGACCTATATATACACTCATCTAGTTCTTGCATGCCATTTAATGACATTTTTATAAACAAGAAAAGATTTGATTTTAAATAAGGGAAAATAAATTTAGAATTCATATTACTGACACTACTCAAAATTTGTAAAACACTTTTTAGGGATCAGGTTTGGTTATAAAACAGCTGGAAACTAACCAAAGAAAAAAATGAAAATAAGTTGACGAGGTGGCCGAGTGGTTAAGGCGATGGACTGCTAATCCATTGTGCTCTGCATCCCATCCTCGTCGGGTGTTTTTGTAAATGACCCTTATTGTCTTCCAAAGCCCAAGATTGCAGGCAGGGCTAATACTGCCAAAACAGGTTGAAATTTGTTAAGCCGATTAGAGGAGCAGAACTCTAAAAACTTGTGTAAATGATAAACCTTCTAGAAAATGTTTGCATGGAACTATTACTACAAATGTTTTTTTTTGTAGATGTGTTCTAGTAGACCTATGTATACACTCATCTAGTTCTTGCATGCCATTTAATGACATTTTTATAAACAAGAAAAGATTTGATTTTAAATAAGGGAAAATAAATTTAGAATACATATTACTGACACTTCTCAAAATTTGTAAAACACTTTTTAGGGATCAGGTTTGGTTATAAAACAGCTGGAAACTAACCAAAGAAAAAAACGCAAATAAGTTGACAAGGTGGCCGAGTGGTTAATGCGATGGACTGCTAATCCATTGTGCTCTGCATGCATGGGTTCAAATCCCATCCTCGTCGGGTGTTTTTGTAAATGACCATTATTGTCTTCCAAAGCCCAAGATTGCAGCCAGGGCTAATACTGCCAAAACAGGTTGAAATTTGTTAAGCCGATTAGAGGAGCAGAACTCTAAAAACTTGTGTAAATGATAAACCTTCTAGAAAATGTTTGCATGGAACTATTACTACAAATGTTTTTTTTGTAGATGTGTTCTAGTAGACCTATATATACACTCATCTAGTTCTTGCATGCCATTTAATGACATTTTTATAAACAAGAAAAGATTTGATTTTAAATAAGGGAAAATAAATTTAGAATACATATTACTGACACTTCTCAAAATTTGTAAAACACTTTTTAGGGATCAGGTTTGGTTATAAAACAGCTGGAAACTAACCAAAGAAAAAAATGAAAATAAGTTGACGAGGTGGCCGAGTGGTTAAGGCGATGGACTGCATTGTGCTCTGCATCCCATCCTCGTCGGGTGTTTTTGTAAATGACCCTTATTGTCTTCCAAAGCCCAAGATTGCAGGCAGGGCTAATACTGCCAAAACAGGTTGAAATTTGTTAAGCCGATTAGAGGAGCAGAACTCTAAAAACTTGTGTAAATGATAAACCTTCTAGAAAATGTTTGCATGGAACTATTACTACAAATGTTTTTTTTGTAGATGTGTTCTAGTAGACCTATATATACACTCATCTAGTTCTTGCATGCCATTTAATGACATTTTTATAAACAAGAAAAGATTTGATTTTAAATAAGGGAAAATAAATTTAGAATACATATTACTGACACTTCTCAAAATTTGTAAAACACTTTTTAGGGATCAGGTTTGGTTATAAAACAGCTGGAAACTAACCAAAGAAAAAAATGAAAATAAGTTGACGAGGTGGCCGAGTGGTTAAGGCGATGGACTGCTAATCCATTGTGCTCTGCATCCCATCCTCGTCGGGTGTTTTTGTAAATGACCCTTATTGTCTTCAAAAGCCCAAGATTGCAGGCAGGGCTAATACTGCCAAAACAGGTTGAAATTTGTTAAGCCGATTAGAGGAGCAGAACTCTAAAAACTTGTGTAAATGATAAACCTTCTAGAAAATGTTTGCATGGAACTATTACTACAAATGTTTTTTTTGTAGATGTGTTCTAGTAGACCTATATATACACTCATCTAGTTCTTGCATGCCATTTAATGACATTTTTATAAACAAGAAAAGATTTGATTTTAAATAAGGGAAAATAAATTTAGAATACATATTACTGACACTTCTCAAAATTTGTAAAACACTTTTTAGGGATCAGGTTTGGTTATAAAACAGCTGGAAACTAACCAAAGAAAAAAATGAAAATAAGTTGACGAGGTGGCCGAGTGGTTAAGGCGATGGACTGCTAATCCATTGTGCTCTGCATCCCATCCTTGTCGGGTGTTTTTGTAAATGACCCTTATTGTCTTCCAAAGCCCAAGATTGCAGGCAGGGCTAATACTGCCAAAACAGGTTGAAATTTGTTAAGCCGATTAGAGGAGCAGAACTCTAAAAACTTGTGAAACCTTCTAGAAAATGTTTGCATGGAACTATTACTACAAATTTTTTTTTTTGTAGATGTGTTCTAGTAGACCTATATATACACTCATCTAGTTCTTGCATGCCATTTAATGACATTTTTATAAACAAGAAAAGATTTGATTTTAAATAAGGGAAAATAAATTTAGAATTCATATTACTGACACTACTCAAAATTTGTAAAACACTTTTTAGGGATCAGGTTTGGTTATAAAACAGCTGGAAACTAACCAAAGAAAAAAATGAAAATAAGTTGACGAGGTGGCCGAGTGGTTAAGGCGATGGACTGCTAATCCATTGTGCTCTGCATCCCATCCTCGTCGGGTGTTTTTGTAAATGACCCTTATTGTCTTCCAAAGCCCAAGATTGCAGGCAGGGCTAATACTGCCAAAACAGGTTGAAATTTGTTAAGCCGATTAGAGGAGCAGAACTCTAAAAACTTGTGTAAATGATAAACCTTCTAGAAAATGTTTGCATGGAACTATTACTACAAATGTTTTTTTTTGTAGATGTGTTCTAGTAGACCTATGTATACACTCATCTAGTTCTTGCATGCCATTTAATGACATTTTTATAAACAAGAAAAGATTTGATTTTAAATAAGGGAAAATAAATTTAGAATACATATTACTGACACTTCTCAAAATTTGTAAAACACTTTTTAGGGATCAGGTTTGGTTATAAAACAGCTGGAAACTAACCAAAGAAAAAAACGCAAATAAGTTGACAAGGTGGCCGAGTGGTTAATGCGATGGACTGCTAATCCATTGTGCTCTGCATGCATGGGTTCAAATCCCATCCTCGTCGGGTGTTTTTGTTAATGACCATTATTGTCTTCCAAAGCCCAAGATTGCAGCCAGGGCTAATACTGCCAAAACAGGTTGAAATTTGTTAAGCCGATTAGAGGAGCAGAACTCTAAAAACTTGTGTAAATGATAAACCTTCTAGAAAATGTTTGCATGGAACTATTACTACAAATGTTTTTTTTGTAGATGTGTTCTAGTAGACCTATATATACACTCATCTAGTTCTTGCATGCCATTTAATGACATTTTTATAAACAAGAAAAGATTTGATTTTAAATAAGGGAAAATAAATTTAGAATACATATTACTGACACTTCTCAAAATTTGTAAAACACTTTTTAGGGATCAGGTTTGGTTATAAAACAGCTGGAAACTAACCAAAGAAAAAAATGAAAATAAGTTGACGAGGTGGCCGAGTGGTTAAGGCGATGGACTGCATTGTGCTCTGCATCCCATCCTCGTCGGGTGTTTTTGTAAATGACCCTTATTGTCTTCCAAAGCCCAAGATTGCAGGCAGGGCTAATACTGCCAAAACAGGTTGAAATTTGTTAAGCCGATTAGAGGAGCAGAACTCTAAAAACTTGTGTAAATGATAAACCTTCTAGAAAATGTTTGCATGGAACTATTACTACAAATGTTTTTTTTGTAGATGTGTTCTAGTAGACCTATATATACACTCATCTAGTTCTTGCATGCCATTTAATGACATTTTTATAAACAAGAAAACATTTGATTTTAAATAAGGGAAAATAAATTTAGAATACATATTACTGACACTTCTCAAAATTTGTAAAACACTTTTTAGGGATCAGGTTTGGTTATAAAACAGCTGGAAACTAACCAAAGAAAAAAATGAAAATAAGTTGACGAGGTGGCCGAGTGGTTAAGGCGATGGACTGCTAATCCATTGTGCTCTGCATCCCATCCTTGTCGGGTGTTTTTGTAAATGACCCTTATTGTCTTCAAAAGCCCAAGATTGCAGGCAGGGCTAATACTGCCAAAACAGGTTGAAATTTGTTAAGCCGATTAGAGGAGCAGAACTCTAAAAACTTGTGAAACCTTCTAGAAAATGTTTGCATGGAACTATTACTACAAATGTTTTTTTTTGTAGATGTGTTCTAGTAGACCTATATATACACTCATCTAGTTCTTGCATGCCATTTAATGACATTTTTATAAACAAGAAAAGATTTGATTTTAAATAAGGGAAAATAAATTTAGAATACATATTACTGACACTTCTCAAAATTTGTAAAACACTTTTTAGGGATCAGGTTTGGTTATAAAACAGCTGGAAACTAACCAAAGAAAAAAATGAAAATAAGTTGACGAGGTGGCCGAGTGGTTAATGCGATGGACTGCTAATCCATTGTGCTCTGCATGCATGGGTTCAAATCCCATCCTCGTCGGGTGTTTTTGTAAATGACCATTATTGTCTTCCAAAGCCCAAGATTGCAGGCAGGGCTAATACTGCCAAAACAGGTTGAAATTTGTTAAGCCGATTAGAGGAGCAGAACTCTAAAAACTTGTGTAAATGATAAACCTTCTAGAAAATGTTTGCATGGAACTATTACTACAAATGTTTTTTTGTAGATGTGTTCTAGTAGACCTATATATACACTCATCTAGTTCTTGCATGCCATTTAATGACATTTTTATAAACAAGAAAAGATTTGATTTTAAATAAGGGAAAATAAATTTAGAATACATATTACTGACACTTCTCAAAATTTGTAAAACACTTTTTAGGGATCAGGTTTGGTTATAAAACAGCTGGAAACTAACCAAAGAAAAAAATGAAAATAAGTTGACGAGGTGGCCGAGTGGTTAAGGCGATGGACTGCTAATCCATTGTGCTCTGCATCCCATCCTCGTCGGGTGTTTTTGTAAATTACCCTTATTGTCTTCCAAAGCCCAAGATTGCAGGCAGGGCTAATACTGCCAAAACAGGTTGAAATTTGTTAAGCCGATTAGAGGAGCAGAACTCTAAAAACTTGTGAAACCTTCTAGAAAATGTTTGCATGGAACTATTACTACAAATGTTTTTTTTTGTAGATGTGTTCTAGTAGACCTATATATACACTCATCTAGTTCTTGCATGCCATTTAATGACATTTTTATAAACAAGAAAAGATTTGATTTTAAATAAGGGAAAATAAATTTAGAATACATATTACTGACACTTCTCAAAATTTGTAAAACACTTTTTAGGGATCAGGTTTGGTTATAAAACAGCTGGAAACTAACCAAAGAAAAAAATGAAAATAAGTTGACGAGGTGGCCGAGTGGTTAAGGCGATGGACTGCTAATCCATTGTGCTCTGCATCCCATCCTCGTCGGGTGTTTTTGTAAATGACCCTTATTGTCTTCCAAAGCCCAAGATTGCAGGCAGGGCTAATACTGCCAAAACAGGTTGAAATTTGTTAAGCCGATTAGAGGAGCAGAACTCTAAAAACTTGTGTAAATGATAAACCTTCTAGAAAATGTTTGCATGGAACTATTACTACAAATGTTTTTTTGTAGATGTGTTCTAGTAGACCTATATATACACTCATCTAGTTCTTGCATGCCATTTAATGACATTTTTATAAACAAGAAAAGATTTGATTTTAAATAAGGGAAAATAAATTTAGAATACATATTACTGACACTTCTCAAAATTTGTAAAACACTTTTTAGGGATCAGGTTTGGTTATAAAACAGCTGGAAACTAACCAAAGAAAAAAATGAAAATAAGTTGACGAGGTGGCCGAGTGGTTAAGGCGATGGACTGCTAATCCATTGTGCTCTGCATCCCATCCTCGTCGGGTGTTTTTGTAAATGACCCTTATTGTCTTCAAAAGCCCAAGATTGCAGGCAGGGCTAATACTGCCAAAACAGGTTGAAATTTGTTAAGCCGATTAGAGGAGCAGAACTCTAAAAACTTGTGTAAATGATAAACCTTCTAGAAAATGTTTGCATGGAACTATTACTACAAATGTTTTTTTTGTAGATGTGTTCTAGTAGACCTATATATACACTCATCTAGTTCTTGCATGCCATTTAATGACATTTTTATAAACAAGAAAAGATTTGATTTTAAATAAGGGAAAATAAATTTAGAATACATATTACTGACACTTCTCAAAATTTGTAAAACACTTTTTAGGGATCAGGTTTGGTTATAAAACAGCTGGAAACTAACCAAAGAAAAAAATGAAAATAAGTTGACGAGGTGGCCGAGTGGTTAAGGCGATGGACTGCTAATCCATTGTGCTCTGCATCCCATCCTCGTCGGGTGTTTTTGTAAATGACCCTTATTGTCTTCCAAAGCCCAAGATTGCAGGCAGGGCTAATACTGCCAAAACATGTTGAAATTTGTTAAGCCGATTAGAGGAGCAGAACTCTAAAAACTTGTGAAACCTTCTAGAAAATGTTTGCATGGAACTATTACTACAAATGTTTTTTTTTGTAGATGTGTTCTAGTAGACCTATATATACACTCATCTAGTTCTTGCATGCCATTTAATGACATTTTTATAAACAAGAAAAGATTTGATTTTAAATAAGGGAAAATAAATTTAGAATACATATTACTGACACTTCTCAAAATTTGTAAAACACTTTTTAGGGATCAGGTTTGGTTATAAAACAGCTGGAAACTAACCAAAGAAAAAAATGAAAATAAGTTGACGAGGTGGCCGAGTGGTTAATGCGATGGACTGCTAATCCATTGTGCTCTGCATGCATGGGTTCAAATCCCATCCTCGTCGGGTGTTTTTGTAAATGACCATTATTGTCTTCCAAAGCCCAAGATTGCAGGCAGGGCTAATACTGCCAAAACAGGTTGAAATTTGTTAAGCCGATTAGAGGAGCAGAACTCTAAAAACTTGTGTAAATGATAAACCTTCTAGAAAATGTTTGCATGGAACTATTACTACAAATGTTTTTTTGTAGATGTGTTCTAGTAGACCTATATATACACTCATCTAGTTCTTGCATGCCATTTAATGACATTTTTATAAACAAGAAAAGATTTGATTTTAAATAAGGGAAAATAAATTTAGAATACATATTACTGACACTTCTCAAAATTTGTAAAACACTTTTTAGGGATCAGGTTTGGTTATAAAACAGCTGGAAACTAACCAAAGAAAAAAATGAAAATAAGTTGACGAGGTGGCCGAGTGGTTAAGGCGATGGACTGCTAATCCATTGTGCTCTGCATCCCATCCTCGTCGGGTGTTTTTGTAAATTACCCTTATTGTCTTCCAAAGCCCAAGATTGCAGGCAGGGCTAATACTGCCAAAACAGGTTGAAATTTGTTAAGCCGATTAGAGGAGCAGAACTCTAAAAACTTGTGAAACCTTCTAGAAAATGTTTGCATGGAACTATTACTACAAATGTTTTTTTTTGTAGATGTGTTCTAGTAGACCTATATATACACTCATCTAGTTCTTGCATGCCATTTAATGACATTTTTATAAACAAGAAAAGATTTGATTTTAAATAAGGGAAAATAAATTTAGAATACATATTACTGACACTTCTCAAAATTTGTAAAACACTTTTTAGGGATCAGGTTTGGTTATAAAACAGCTGGAAACTAACCAAAGAAAAAAATGAAAATAAGTTGACGAGGTGGCCGAGTGGTTAAGGCGATGGACTGCTAATCCATTGTGCTCTGCATCCCATCCTCGTCGGGTGTTTTTGTAAATGACCCTTATTGTCTTCCAAAGCCCAAGATTGCAGGCAGGGCTAATACTGCCAAAACAGGTTGAAATTTGTTAAGCCGATTAGAGGAGCAGAACTCTAAAAACTTGTGTAAATGATAAACCTTCTAGAAAATGTTTGCATGGAACTATTACTACAAATGTTTTTTTTGTAGATGTGTTCTAGTAGACCTATATATACACTCATCTAGTTCTTGCATGCCATTTAATGACATTTTTATAAACAAGAAAAGATTTGATTTTAAATAAGGGAAAATAAATTTAGAATACATATTACTGACACTTCTCAAAATTTGTAAAACACTTTTTAGGGATCAGGTTTGGTTATAAAACAGCTGGAAACTAACCAAAGAAAAAAATGAAAATAAGTTGACGAGGTGGCCGAGTGGTTAAGGCGATGGACTGCTAATCCATTGTGCTCTGCATCCCATCCTCGTCGGGTGTTTTTGTAAATGACCCTTATTGTCTTCAAAAGCCCAAGATTGCAGGCAGGGCTAATACTGCCAAAACAGGTTGAAATTTGTTAAGCCGATTAGAGGAGCAGAACTCTAAAAACTTGTGTAAATGATAAACCTTCTAGAAAATGTTTGCATGGAACTATTACTACAAATGTTTTTTTTGTAGATGTGTTCTAGTAGACCTATATATACACTCATCTAGTTCTTGCATGCCATTTAATGACATTTTTATAAACAAGAAAAGATTTGATTTTAAATAAGGGAAAATAAATTTAGAATACATATTACTGACACTTCTCAAAATTTGTAAAACACTTTTTAGGGATCAGGTTTGGTTATAAAACAGCTGGAAACTAACCAAAGAAAAAAATGAAAATAAGTTGACGAGGTGGCCGAGTGGTTAAGGCGATGGACTGCTAATCCATTGTGCTCTGCATCCCATCCTCGTCGGGTGTTTTTGTAAATGACCCTTATTGTCTTCCAAAGCCCAAGATTGCAGGCAGGGCTAATACTGCCAAAACAGGTTGAAATTTGTTAAGCCGATTAGAGGAGCAGAACTCTAAAAACTTGTGAAACCTTCTAGAAAATGTTTGCATGGAACTATTACTACAAATGTTTTTTTTTGTAGATGTGTTCTAGTAGACCTATATATACACTCATCTAGTTCTTGCATGCCATTTAATGACATTTTTATAAACAAGAAAAGATTTGATTTTAAATAAGGGAAAATAAATTTAGAATACATATTACTGACACTTCTCAAAATTTGTAAAACACTTTTTAGGGATCAGGTTTGGTTATAAAACAGCTGGAAACTAACCAAAGAAAAAAATGAAAATAAGTTGACGAGGTGGCCGAGTGGTTAATGCGATGGACTGCTAATCCATTGTGCTCTGCATGCATGGGTTCAAATCCCATCCTCGTCGGGTGTTTTTGTAAATGACCATTATTGTCTTCCAAAGCCCAAGATTGCAGGCAGGGCTAATACTGCCAAAACAGGTTGAAATTTGTTAAGCCGATTAGAGGAGCAGAACTCTAAAAACTTGTGTAAATGATAAACCTTCTAGAAAATGTTTGCATGGAACTATTACTACAAATGTTTTTTTGTAGATGTGTTCTAGTAGACCTATATATACACTCATCTAGTTCTTGCATGCCATTTAATGACATTTTTATAAACAAGAAAAGATTTGATTTTAAATAAGGGAAAATAAATTTAGAATACATATTACTGACACTTCTCAAAATTTGTAAAACACTTTTTAGGGATCAGGTTTGGTTATAAAACAGCTGGAAACTAACCAAAGAAAAAAATGAAAATAAGTTGACGAGGTGGCCGAGTGGTTAAGGCGATGGACTGCTAATCCATTGTGCTCTGCATCCCATCCTTGTCGGGTGTTTTTGTAAATTACCCTTATTGTCTTCCAAAGCCCAAGATTGCAGGCAGGGCTAATACTGCCAAAACAGGTTGAAATTTGTTAAGCCGATTAGAGGAGCAGAACTCTAAAAACTTGTGAAACCTTCTAGAAAATGTTTGCATGGAACTATTACTACAAATGTTTTTTTTTGTAGATGTGTTCTAGTAGACCTATATATACACTCATCTAGTTCTTGCATGCCATTTAATGACATTTTTATAAACAAGAAAAGATTTGATTTTAAATAAGGGAAAATAAATTTAGAATACATATTACTGACACTTCTCAAAATTTGTAAAACACTTTTTAGGGATCAGGTTTGGTTATAAAACAGCTGGAAACTAACCAAAGAAAAAAATGAAAATAAGTTGACGAGGTGGCCGAGTGGTTAAGGCGATGGACTGCTAATCCATTGTGCTCTGCATCCCATCCTCGTCGGGTGTTTTTGTAAATGACCCTTATTGTCTTCCAAAGCCCAAGATTGCAGGCAGGGCTAATACTGCCAAAACAGGTTGAAATTTGTTAAGCCGATTAGAGGAGCAGAACTCTAAAAACTTGTGTAAATGATAAACCTTCTAGAAAATGTTTGCATGGAACTATTACTACAAATGTTTTTTTTGTAGATGTGTTCTAGTAGACCTATATATACACTCATCTAGTTCTTGCATGCCATTTAATGACATTTTTATAAACAAGAAAAGATTTGATTTTAAATAAGGGAAAATAAATTTAGAATACATATTACTGACACTTCTCAAAATTTGTAAAACACTTTTTAGGGATCAGGTTTGGTTATAAAACAGCTGGAAACTAACCAAAGAAAAAAATGAAAATAAGTTGACGAGGTGGCCGAGTGGTTAAGGCGATGGACTGCTAATCCATTGTGCTCTGCATCCCATCCTCGTCGGGTGTTTTTGTAAATGACCCTTATTGTCTTCAAAAGCCCAAGATTGCAGGCAGGGCTAATACTGCCAAAACAGGTTGAAATTTGTTAAGCCGATTAGAGGAGCAGAACTCTAAAAACTTGTGTAAATGATAAACCTTCTAGAAAATGTTTGCATGGAACTATTACTACAAATGTTTTTTTTGTAGATGTGTTCTAGTAGACCTATATATACACTCATCTAGTTCTTGCATGCCATTTAATGACATTTTTATAAACAAGAAAAGATTTGATTTTAAATAAGGGAAAATAAATTTAGAATACATATTACTGACACTTCTCAAAATTTGTAAAACACTTTTTAGGGATCAGGTTTGGTTATAAAACAGCTGGAAACTAACCAAAGAAAAAAATGAAAATAAGTTGACGAGGTGGCCGAGTGGTTAAGGCGATGGACTGCTAATCCATTGTGCTCTGCATCCCATCCTCGTCGGGTGTTTTTGTAAATGACCCTTATTGTCTTCCAAAGCCCAAGATTGCAGGCAGGGCTAATACTGCCAAAACAGGTTGAAATTTGTTAAGCCGATTAGAGGAGCAGAACTCTAAAAACTTGTGTAAATGATAAACCTTCTAGAAAATGTTTGCATGGAACTATTACTACAAATGTTTTTTTTGTAGATGTGTTCTAGTAGACCTATATATACACTCATCTAGTTCTTGCATGCCATTTAATGACATTTTTATAAACAAGAAAAGATTTGATTTTAAATAAGGGAAAATAAATTTAGAATACATATTACTGACACTTCTCAAAATTTGTAAAACACTTTTTAGGGATCAGGTTTGGTTATAAAACAGCTGGAAACTAACCAAAGAAAAAAATGAAAATAAGTTGACGAGGTGGCCGAGTGGTTAAGGCGATGGACTGCTAATCCATTGTGCTCTGCATCCCATCCTCGTCGGGTGTTTTTGTAAATGACCCTTATTGTCTTCAAAAGCCCAAGATTGCAGGCAGGGCTAATACTGCCAAAACAGGTTGAAATTTGTTAAGCCGATTAGAGGAGCAGAACTCTAAAAACTTGTGAAACCTTCTAGAAAATGTTTGCATGGAACTATTACTACAAATGTTTTTTTTTGTAGATGTGTTCTAGTAGACCTATATATACACTCATCTAGTTCTTGCATGCCATTTAATGACATTTTTATAAACAAGAAAAGATTTGATTTTAAATAAGGGAAAATAAATTTAGAATACATATTACTGACCATTCTCAAAATTTGTAAAACACTTTTTAGGGATCAGGTTTGGTTATAAAACAGCTGGAAACTAACCAAAGAAAAAAATGAAAATAAGTTGACGAGGTGGCCGAGTGGTTAAGGCGGTGGACCGCTAATCCATTGTGCTCTGCATGCATGGGTTCAAATCCCATCATTGTCGGGTGTTTTTGTAAATGACCATTATTGTCTTCCAAAGCCCAAGATTGCAGGCAGGGCTAATACTGCCAAAACAGGTTGAAATTTGTTAAGCCGATTAGAGGAGCAGAACTCTAAAAACTTGTGTAAATGATAAACCTTCTAGAAAATGTTTGCATGGAACTATTACTACAAATGTTTTTTTTGTAGATGTGTTCTAGTAGACCTATATATACACTCATCTAGTTCTTGCATGCCATTTAATGACATTTTTATAAACAAGAAAAGATTTGATTTTAAATAAGGGAAAATAAATTTAGAATACATATTACTGACACTTCTCAAAATTTGTAAAACACTTTTTAGGGATCAGGTTTGGTTATAAAACAGCTGGAAACTAACCAAAGAAAAAAATGAAAATAAGTTGACGAGGTGGCCGAGTGGTTAAGGCGATGGACTGCTAATCCATTGTGCTCTGCATCCCATCCTCGTCGGGTGTTTTTGTAAATGACTCTTATTGTCTTCCAAAGCCCAAGATTGCAGGCAGGGCTAATACTGCCAAAACAGGTTGAAATTTGTTAAGCCGATTAGAGGAGCAGAACTCTAAAAACTTGTGTAAATGATAAACCTTCTAGAAAATGTTTGCATGGAACTATTACTACAAATGTTTTTTTTTGTAGATGTGTTCTAGTAGACCTATATATACACTCATCTAGTTCTTGCATGCCATTTAATGACATTTTTATAAACAAGAAAAGATTTGATTTTAAATAAGGGAAAATAAATTTAGAATACATATTACTGACACTTCTCAAAATTTGTAAAACACTTTTTAGGGATCAGGTTTGGTTATAAAACAGCTGGAAACTAACCAAAGAAAAAAATGAAAATAAGTTGACGAGGTGGCCGAGTGGTTAAGGCGATGGACTGCTAATCCATTGTGCTCTGCATCCCATCCTCGTCGGGTGTTTTTGTAAATGACCCTTATTGTCTTCCAAAGCCCAAGATTGCAGGCAGGGCTAATACTGCCAAAACAGGTTGAAATTTGTTAAGCCGATTAGAGGAGCAGAACTCTAAAAACTTGTGAAACCTTCTAGAAAATGTTTGCATGGAACTATTACTACAAATGTTTTTTTTGTAGATGTGTTCTAGTAGACCTATATATACACTCATCTAGTTCTTGCATGCCATTTAATGACATTTTTATAAACAAGAAAAGATTTGATTTTAAATAAGGGAAAATAAATTTAGAATACATATTACTGACACTTCTCAAAATTTGTAAAACACTTTTTAGGGATCAGGTTTGGTTATAAAACAGCTGGAAACTAACCAAAGAAAAAAATGAAAATAAGTTGACGAGGTGGCCGAGTGGTTAAGGCGATGGACTGCTAATCCATTGTGCTCTGCATCCCATCCTCGTCGGGTGTTTTTGTAAATGACCCTTATTGTCTTCCAAAGCCCAAGATTGCAGGCAGGGCTAATACTGCCAAAACAGGTTGAAATTTGTTAAGCCGATTAGAGGAGCAGAACTCTAAAAACTTGTGTAAATGATAAACCTTCTAGAAAATGTTTGCATGGAACTATTACTACAAATGTTTTTTTTGTAGATGTGTTCTAGTAGACCTATATATACACTCATCTAGTTCTTGCATGCCATTTAATGACATTTTTATAAACAAGAAAAGATTTGATTTTAAATAAGGGAAAATAAATTTAGAATACATAATACTGACACTTCTCAAAATTTGTAAAACACTTTTTAGGGATCAGGTTTGGTTATAAAACAGCTGGAAACTAACCAAAGAAAAAAATGAAAATAAGTTGACGAGGTGGCCGAGTGGTTAAGGCGATGGACTGCTAATCCATTGTGCTCTGCATCCCATCCTCGTCGGGTGTTTTTGTAAATGACCCTTATTGTCTTCAAAAGCCCAAGATTGCAGGCAGGGCTAATACTGCCAAAACAGGTTGAAATTTGTTAAGCCGATTAGAGGAGCAGAACTCTAAAAACTTGTGAAACCTTCTAGAAAATGTTTGCATGGAACTATTACTACAAATTTTTTTTTTGTAGATGTGTTCTAGTAGACCTATATATAAACTCATCTAGTTCTTGCATGCCATTTAATGACATTTTTATAAACAAGAAAAGATTTGATTTTAAATAAGGGAAAATAAATTTAGAATACATATTACTGACACTTCTCAAAATTTGTAAAACACTTTTTAGGGATCAGGTTTGGTTATAAAACAGCTGGAAACTAACCAAAGAAAAAAATGAAAATAAGTTGATGAGGTGGCCGAGTGGTTAAGGCGATGGACTGCTAATCCATTGTGCTCTGCATCCCATCCTCGTCGGGTGTTTTTGTAAATGACCCTTATTGTCTTCCAAAGCCCAAGATTGCAGGCAGGGCTAATACTGCCAAAACAGGTTG
Source organism: Rhinoderma darwinii (assembly GCF_050947455.1). Taxonomy (NCBI): domain Eukaryota; kingdom Metazoa; phylum Chordata; class Amphibia; order Anura; family Rhinodermatidae; genus Rhinoderma; species Rhinoderma darwinii. The sequence continues at coordinate 347,146 of NW_027461737.1, forward strand.
AAATTTGTTAAGCCGATTAGAGGAGCAGAACTCTAAAAACTTATGTAAATGATAAACCTTCTAGAAAATGTTTGCATGGAACTATTACTACAAATGTTTTTTTTTGTAGATGTGTTCTAGTAGACCTATGTATACACTCATCTAGTTCTTGCATGCCATTTAATGACATTTTTATAAACAAGAAAAGATTTGATTTTAAATAAGGGAAAATAAATTTAGAATACATATTACTGACACTTCTCAAAATTTGTAAAACACTTTTTAGGGATCAGGTTTGGTTATAAAACAGCTGGAAACTAACCAAAGAAAAAAAATGAAAATAAGTTGACGAGGTGGCCGAGTGGTTAATGCGATGGACTGCTAATCCATTGTGCTCTGCATGCATGGGTTCAAATCCCATCCTCGTCGGGTTTTTTTGTAAATGACCATTATTGTCTTCCAAAGCCCAAGATTGCAGGCAGGGCTAATACTGCCAAAACAGGTTGAAATTTGTTAAGCCGATTAGAGGAGCAGAACTCTAAAAACTTGTGTAAATGATAAACCTTCTAGAAAATGTTTGCATGGAACTATTACTACAAATGTTTTTTTGTAGATGTGTTCTAGTAGACCTATATATACACTCATCTAGTTCTTGCATGCCATTTAATGACATTTTTATAAACAAGAAAAGATTTGATTTTAAATAAGGGAAAATAAATTTAGAATACATATTACTGACACTTCTCAAAATTTGTAAAACACTTTTTAGGGATCAGGTTTGGTTATAAAACAGCTGGAAACTAACCAAAGAAAAAAATGAAAATAAGTTGACGAGGTGGCCGAGTGGTTAAGGCGATGGACTGCTAATCCATTGTGCTCTGCATCCCATCCTCGTCGGGTGTTTTTGTAAATTACCCTTATTGTCTTCCAAAGCCCAAGATTGCAGGCAGGGCTAATACTGCCAAAACAGGTTGAAATTTGTTAAGCCGATTAGAGGAGCAGAACTCTAAAAACTTGTGTAAATGATAAACCTTCTAGAAAATGTTTGCATGGAACTATTACTACAAATGTTTTTTTTGTAGATGTGTTCTAGTAGACCTATATATACACTCATCTAGTTCTTGCATGCCATTTAATGACATTTTTATAAACAAGAAAAGATTTGATTTTAAATAAGGGAAAATAAATTTAGAATACATATTACTGACACTTCTCAAAATTTGTAAAACACTTTTTAGGGATCAGGTTTGGTTATAAAACAGCTGGAAACTAACCAAAGAAAAAAATGAAAATAAGTTGACGAGGTGGCCGAGTGGTTAAGGCGATGGACTGCTAATCCATTGTGCTCTGCATCCCATCCTCGTCGGGTGTTTTTGTAAATGACTCTTATTGTCTTCCAAAGCCCAAGATTGCAGGCAGGGCTAATACTGCCAAAACAGGTTGAAATTTGTTAAGCCGATTAGAGGAGCAGAACTCTAAAAACTTGTGTAAATGATAAACCTTCTAGAAAATGTTTGCATGGAACTATTACTACAAATGTTTTTTTTTGTAGATGTGTTCTAGTAGACCTATATATACACTCATCTAGTTCTTGCATGCCATTTAATGACATTTTTATAAACAAGAAAAGATTTGATTTTAAATAAGGGAAAATAAATTTAGAATACATATTACTGACACTTCTCAAAATTTGTAAAACACTTTTTAGGGATCAGGTTTGGTTATAAAACAGCTGGAAACTAACCAAAGAAAAAAATGAAAATAAGTTGACGAGGTGGCCGAGTGGTTAAGGCGATGGACTGCTAATCCATTGTGCTCTGCATCCCATCCTCGTCGGGTGTTTTTGTAAATGACCCTTATTGTCTTCCAAAGCCCAAGATTGCAGGCAGGGCTAATACTGCCAAAACAGGTTGAAATTTGTTAAGCCGATTAGAGGAGCAGAACTCTAAAAACTTGTGAAACCTTCTAGAAAATGTTTGCATGGAACTATTACTACAAATGTTTTTTTTTGTAGATGTGTTCTAGTAGACCTATATATACACTCATCTAGTTCTTGCATGCCATTTAATGACATTTTTATAAACAAGAAAAGATTTGATTTTAAATAAGGGAAAATAAATTTAGAATACATATTACTGACACTTCTCAAAATTTGTAAAACACTTTTTAGGGATCAGGTTTGGTTATAAAACAGCTGGAAACTAACCAAAGAAAAAAATGAAAATAAGTTGACGAGGTGGCCGAGTGGTTAAGGCGATGGACTGCTAATCCATTGTGCTCTGCATCCCATCCTCGTCGGGTGTTTTTGTAAATGACCCTTATTGTCTTCCAAAGCCCAAGATTGCAGGCAGGGCTAATACTGCCAAAACAGGTTGAAATTTGTTAAGCCGATTAGAGGAGCAGAACTCTAAAAACTTGTGTAAATGATAAACCTTCTAGAAAATGTTTGCATGGAACTATTACTACAAATGTTTTTTTTTGTAGATGTGTTCTAGTAGACCTATATATACACTCATCTAGTTCTTGCATGCCATTTAATGACATTTTTATAAACAAGAAAAGATTTGATTTTAAATAAGGGAAAATAAATTTAGAATACATATTACTGACACTTCTCAAAATTTGTAAAACACTTTTTAGGGATCAGGTTTGGTTATAAAACAGCTGGAAACTAACCAAAGAAAAAAATGAAAATAAGTTGACGAGGTGGCCGAGTGGTTAAGGCGATGGACTGCTAATCCATTGTGCTCTGCATCCCATCCTCGTCGGGTGTTTTTGTAAATGACCCTTATTGTCTTCCAAAGCCCAAGATTGCAGGCAGGGCTAATACTGCCAAAACAGGTTGAAATTTGTTAAGCCGATTAGAGGAGCAGAACTCTAAAAACTTGTGAAACCTTCTAGAAAATGTTTGCATGGAACTATTACTACAAATGTTTTTTTTTGTAGATGTGTTCTAGTAGACCTATATATACACTCATCTAGTTCTTGCATGCCATTTAATGACATTTTTATAAACAAGAAAAGATTTGATTTTAAATAAGGGAAAATAAATTTAGAATACATATTACTGACACTTCTCAAAATTTGTAAAACACTTTTTAGGGATCAGGTTTGGTTATAAAACAGCTGGAAACTAACCAAAGAAAAAAATGAAAATAAGTTGACGAGGTGGCCGAGTGGTTAAGGCGATGGACTGCTAATCCATTGTGCTCTGCATCCCATCCTCGTCGGGTGTTTTTGTAAATGACCCTTATTGTCTTCCAAAGCCCAAGATTGCAGGCAGGGCTAATACTGCCAAAACAGGTTGAAATTTGTTAAGCCGATTAGAGGAGCAGAACTCTAAAAACTTGTGTAAATGATAAACCTTCTAGAAAATGTTTGCATGGAACTATTACTACAAATGTTTTTTTTGTAGATGTGTTCTAGTAGACCTATATATACACTCATCTAGTTCTTGCATGCCATTTAATGACATTTTTATAAACAAGAAAAGATTTGATTTTAAATAAGGGAAAATAAATTTAGAATACATAATACTGACACTTCTCAAAATTTGTAAAACACTTTTTAGGGATCAGGTTTGGTTATAAAACAGCTGGAAACTAACCAAAGAAAAAAATGAAAATAAGTTGACGAGGTGGCCGAGTGGTTAAGGCGATGGACTGCTAATCCATTGTGCTCTGCATCCCATCCTCGTCGGGTGTTTTTGTAAATGACCCTTATTGTCTTCAAAAGCCCAAGATTGCAGGCAGGGCTAATACTGCCAAAACAGGTTGAAATTTGTTAAGCCGATTAGAGGAGCAGAACTCTAAAAACTTGTGTAAATGATAAACCGTCTAGAAAATGTTTGCATGGAACTATTACTACAAATGTTTTTTTTGTAGATGTGTTCTAGTAGACCTATATATACACTCATCTAGTTCTTGCATGCCATTTAATGACATTTTTATAAACAAGAAAAGATTTGATTTTAAATAAGGGAAAATAAATTTAGAATACATATTACTGACACTTCTCAAAATTTGTAAAACACTTTTTAGGGATCAGGTTTGGTTATAAAACAGCTGGAAACTAACCAAAGAAAAAAATGAAAATAAGTTGACGAGGTGGCCGAGTGGTTAAGGCGATGGACTGCTAATCCATTGTGCTCTGCATCCCATCCTCGTCGGGTGTTTTTGTAAATGACCCTTATTGTCTTCCAAAGCCCAAGATTGCAGGCAGGGCTAATACTGCCAAAACAGGTTGAAATTTGTTAAGCCGATTAGAGGAGCAGAACTCTAAAAACTTGTGAAACCTTCTAGAAAATGTTTGCATGGAACTATTACTACAAATTTTTTTTTTTGTAGATGTGTTCTAGTAGACCTATATATAAACTCATCTAGTTCTTGCATGCCATTTAATGACATTTTTATAAACAAGAAAAGATTTGATTTTAAATAAGGGAAAATAAATTTAGAATACATATTACTGACACTTCTCAAAATTTGTAAAACACTTTTTAGGGATCAGGTTTGGTTATAAAACAGCTGGAAACTAACCAAAGAAAAAAATGAAAATAAGTTGATGAGGTGGCCGAGTGGTTAAGGCGATGGACTGCTAATCCATTGTGCTCTGCATCCCATCCTCGTCGGGTGTTTTTGTAAATGACCCTTATTGTCTTCCAAAGCCCAAGATTGCAGGCAGGGCTAATACTGCCAAAACAGGTTGAAATTTGTTAAGCCGATTAGAGGAGCAGAACTCTAAAAACTTATGTAAATGATAAACCTTCTAGAAAATGTTTGCATGGAACTATTACTACAAATGTTTTTTTTTGTAGATGTGTTCTAGTAGACCTATGTATACACTCATCTAGTTCTTGCATGCCATTTAATGACATTTTTATAAACAAGAAAAGATTTGATTTTAAATAAGGGAAAATAAATTTAGAATACATATTACTGACACTTCTCAAAATTTGTAAAACACTTTTTAGGGATCAGGTTTGGTTATAAAACAGCTGGAAACTAACCAAAGAAAAAAAATGAAAATAAGTTGACGAGGTGGCCGAGTGGTTAATGCGATGGACTGCTAATCCATTGTGCTCTGCATGCATGGGTTCAAATCCCATCCTCGTCGGGTTTTTTTGTACATGACCATTATTGTCTTCCAAAGCCCAAGATTGCAGGCAGGGCTAATACTGCCAAAACAGGTTGAAATTTGTTAAGCCGATTAGAGGAGCAGAACTCTAAAAACTTGTGTAAATGATAAACCTTCTAGAAAATGTTTGCATGGAACTATTACTACAAATGTTTTTTTGTAGATGTGTTCTAGTAGACCTATATATACACTCATCTAGTTCTTGCATGCCATTTAATGACATTTTTATAAACAAGAAAAGATTTGATTTTAAATAAGGGAAAATAAATTTAGAATACATATTACTGACACTTCTCAAAATTTGTAAAACACTTTTTAGGGATCAGGTTTGGTTATAAAACAGCTGGAAACTAACCAAAGAAAAAAATGAAAATAAGTTGACGAGGTGGCCGAGTGGTTAAGGCGATGGACTGCTAATCCATTGTGCTCTGCATCCCATCCTCGTCGGGTGTTTTTGTAAATTACCCTTATTGTCTTCCAAAGCCCAAGATTGCAGGCAGGGCTAATACTGCCAAAACAGGTTGAAATTTGTTAAGCCGATTAGAGGAGCAGAACTCTAAAAACTTGTGTAAATGATAAACCTTCTAGAAAATGTTTGCATGGAACTATTACTACAAATGTTTTTTTTGTAGATGTGTTCTAGTAGACCTATATATACACTCATCTAGTTCTTGCATGCCATTTAATGACATTTTTATAAACAAGAAAAGATTTGATTTTAAATAAGGGAAAATAAATTTAGAATACATATTACTGACACTTCTCAAAATTTGTAAAACACTTTTTAGGGATCAGGTTTGGTTATAAAACAGCTGGAAACTAACCAAAGAAAAAAATGAAAATAAGTTGACGAGGTGGCCGAGTGGTTAAGGCGATGGACTGCTAATCCATTGTGCTCTGCATCCCATCCTCGTCGGGTGTTTTTGTAAATGACCCTTATTGTCTTCAAAAGCCCAAGATTGCAGGCAGGGCTAATACTGCCAAAACAGGTTGAAATTTGTTAAGCCGATTAGAGGAGCAGAACTCTAAAAACTTGTGTAAATGATAAACCTTCTAGAAAATGTTTGCATGGAACTATTACTACAAATGGTTTTTTTTGTAGATGTGTTCTAGTAGACCTATATATACACTCATCTAGTTCTTGCATGCCATTTAATGACATTTTTATAAACAAGAAAAGATTTGATTTTAAATAAGGGAAAATAAATTTAGAATACATATTACTGACACTTCTCAAAATTTGTAAAACACTTTTTAGGGATCAGGTTTGGTTATAAAACAGCTGGAAACTAACCAAAGAAAAAAATGAAAAAAATGAAAAAAATGAAAATAAGTTGACGAGGTGGCTGAGTGGTTAAGGCGATGGACTGCTAATCCTTTGTGCTCTGCATGCATGGGTTCAAATCCCATCCTCGTCGGTTGTTTTTGTAAATGACCATTATTGTCTTCCAAAGCCCAAGATTGCAGGCAGGGCTAATACTGCCAAAACAGGTTGAAATTTGTTAAGCCGATTAGAGGAGCAGAACTCTAAAAACTTGTGTAAATGATAAACCTTCTAGAAAATGTTTGCATGGAACTATTACTACAAATGTTTTTTTGTAGATGTGTTCTAGTAGACCTATATATACACTCATCTAGTTCTTGCATGCCATTTAATGACATTTTTATAAACAAGAAAAGATTTGATTTTAAATAAGGGAAAATAAATTTAGAATACATATTACTGACACTTCTCAAAATTTGTAAAACACTTTTTAGGGATCAGGTTTGGTTATAAAACAGCTGGAAACTAACCAAAGAAAAAAATGAAAATAAGTTGACGAGGTGGCCGAGTGGTTAAGGCGATGGACTGCTAATCCATTGTGCTCTGCATCCCATCCTCGTCGGGTGTTTTTGTAAATGACCCTTATTGTCTTCCAAAGCCCAAGATTGCAGGCAGGGCTAATACTGCCA